>NW_022155205.1:0-15417 GCF_001633185.2 Quercus lobata | reverse complement strand
AAAATTCCGAAACAAATAGCAAAAAAATTCAAAAAATTAAAAAACCTAATTCCGGCATTATTTCTAGGGAAAACGGAATGAGATAGACCGAGAAAGAGGAAAAAAAATTTTAGTCCCGAATTCCATTCATTCTCGACTTGGGCAAGAAAATTTCGAAAAAAATAGCAAAAAATTAAAAAACCCCTTTCCGGCATTATTTTTAGCCAAAACGGGATGAGATAGGCCAGGAAAGAGAGAAAAATTTTAGTCCCGAATTTCATTCATACTCGTCCTCGGGAAGAAAATTGCGAAAAAAAATAGCAAAAATATTCAAAAAATAAAAAAACCTCTCTCTGGCATTATTTTTAGCCAAAACGGGATGAGATAGGCCAAAAAAGAGAAAAAAAAATTTTAGACCTGAATTCTGTTCATACTCAATCCGGGTAAGAAAATACCAAAAAAAATAGAAATAAAAATCAAAAAATTAAAAAACCTCTTTCCGGCATTATTTTTAGCAAAAACGGGATGAGATAGGCCGAAAAAGGGAAAAAAAAAGTTTTAGTCCCGAATTTCGTTCATACTAGGCCCGGGGAGGAGAATTACGAAATAAAATTGCAAAAAAATTCAAAAAATTAAAAACCCTCTTTCCGGCAATATTTTTAGCCACGACGGGATGAGATAGGCCTAGAAAGAGTGAAAAATTTTAGTCCCGAATTCTATTCATACTCGACCCTGAGAAGAAAATTGCGAAAAAAAATAGCAAAAGAATTCAAAAAATTAAAAAACCTTTTTCTAGCATTATTTTTAGCCAAAACGGGATGAGATAGGTCGAGAAAGAGCGAAAAAAATTTTAGTCCCGAATTCCGCTCATACTCGACCCCGGCAAGAAAATTCCAAAAAAAATAGCAAACAAATTCAAAAAATTAAGAATCCTCTCTCCGGTATTATTTTTAGCCAAAGACGATGAGATAGGCCAAGAAAGAGAAAAAAAAATTTTAGTCCCGAATTCCGTTCATACTCGACCCCCGGCAAGAAAATTCCGAAAAAAAACAAGCAAAAAAATTCAAAATTCTCATTCTGGCATTATTTTCTAGGGAAAACGGAATGAGATAGGCCGAGAAAGAGGAAACAAAATTTTAGTCCCGAATTCCATTCAATCTCGACCCGAGCAAGAAAATTCCAAAAAAATAGCAAAAAAATTCAAAAAATTAAAAAACCCCTTTCCAGCATTATTTTTAGCCAAAAAGGGATTAGATAGGCTGAGAAAGAGAAAAAAAAAAAATTTAGCCCATAATTCTATTCCTACCCAACCCGTGCTATAAAATTCCAAAACAAATAGCAAAAAAATTCAAAAATTAAAAAAGTTAATTCCAGCATTATTTCTATCCGAAACGGTTTGAGAGTGGCTGAGAAAGTGAGAAAAAAATTTTAGTCCCGAATTTCGTTCATACTCGACCCGGGCAAGAAAGTTCCGAAAAAAATAGCAAAAAAATTCAAAAAATTAAAGAACCCCTTTTCGGCATTATTTTTAGCCAAAACGGGATGACATAGGCCGAGAAAGAGAAAAAAAAAAAAAATTAGCCTAGAATTCTGTTCCTACCCAACCCGTGCTAGAAAATTCCAAAAAAAATAGCAACAAAATTAAAAAAATTAAAAAAGTTAATTCCGGCATTATTTCTATCCGAAACAGTTTGAGAGTGGCCGAGAAAGTGAGAAAAAAATTTTAGTCCCGAATTCCGTTCATACTCGACCCGGGAAAGAATTCCCAAAAAGAATACAAAAAAATTCAAAAAAATTAAAAACCCCTTTTCGGGCATTATTTTTTAGCCAAAAACGGGATTTATGAGACATAGGCCCGTGAGAAAGAGAAAAAAAAAATAAAATTAAGCCAGAATTCTGTTCCTAGCCCAAAACCCGTGCTAGAAATTCCAAAAAAAATAGCAAAAAATTAAAAAATTAAAAAGTTATTTCCGGCATTATTTTCTATCCGAAACAGTTTGAGAGTGGCCGAGAAAGTGAGAAAAAAATTTTTAGTCCCGAATTCCGTTCATACTCGACCGGGCAAGAAAGTTCCGAAAAAAAAAAAAGCAAAAAAATTCAAAAAAAATTAAAAACCCTTTACGCATTATATTTAGCCAAAACGGGATGAGATAGGCGTGGAGCGAAGAGAAAAAAAAAATTTAGTTCCCGGAATTCCGTTCATACCAATCTGGGAAAGAAAACTCCAAAAAAAAAATTAGAAAAAAAAAATTCAAAAACCCTTTCCGACATTATTTTAGCTTAAAAACGGATGATGATAGGCGAAAAAGAGGAAAAAAATTTGTAGTCCCGAATCCATTCACATCTCGTCTTCAGGAAGAAAATCTGCTAAAGAAATAGAGCAAAAAAATTAAAAAAAGAATTAAAAAAACCTCTTCCGGCATTATTATTTAAGCCAAACGGGATTAGAGATAGGGCTTAGAAAGAGAGAAAAAAACTTTTTAGTCCCAAATTCTGTTCCTACCCAACCCAAGCTAGAAAATTCCCAAAAAAAAAAAAGCAAAAAAATTCAAAAAATTAAAAAAGTTAATTCCGGCATTATTTCTATCCAAAAATGGGTTGTGAGTGGCTGAGAAAGAGAGAAAAAAATTTTAGTCCAGAGTTCCGTTCATACTCGACCCGGACAAGAAAATTCCGAAAAAAATAGCAAAAAAATTCAAAAAATTAAAAAACCTTATTCCGGCATTCTTTTTAGCCAAAACGGGATGAGATCGGCCGAGAAAGACAGAAAAAAATTTTAGTCCCGAATTCTGTTCTCACCCAACCTGAGCTAGAGAATTCCAAAAAAAAGAGCAAAAAAATTCAAATAATTGAAAAACCTCTTTCCGGCATTATTTTTAGCCAAAACGGGATGAGATATGCCGAGAAAGAGTGAAAAAAAATTTAGTCCCGAATTCCCTTCATACTCGACCCCGGCAAGAAAATTCCGAAAAAAATAGCAAAAAAATTCAAAAAATTAAAAAACCTAATTCCGGCATTATTTCTAGGGAAAACGGAATGAGATAGACCGAGAAAGAGGAAAAAAAATTTTAGTCCCGAATTCCATTCATTCTCGACTTGGGCAAGAAAATTTCGAAAAAAATAGCAAAAAATTAAAAAACCCCTTTCCGGCATTATTTTTAGCAAAAACGGGATGACATAGGCCGAAAAAGGGAAAAAAAAAGTTTTAGTCCCGAATTTCGTTCATACTAGGCCCGGGGAAGAGAATTACGAAATAAAATAGCAAAAAAATTCAAAAAATTAAAAACCCTCTTTCCGGCAATATTTTTAGCCACGACGGGATGAGATAGGCCTAGAAAGAGTGAAAAATTTTAGTCCCGAATTCTATTCATACTCGACCCTGAGAAGAAAATTGCGAAAAAAAATAGCAAAAGAATTCAAAAAATTAAAAAACCTTTTTCTGGCATTATTTTTAGCCAAAACGGGATGAGATAGGTCGAGAAAGAGCGAAAAAAATTTTAGTCCCGAATTCCGCACATACTCGACCCCGGCAAGAAAATTCCAAAAAAAATAGCAAACAAATTCAAAAAATTAAGAATCCTCTCTCCGGTATTATTTTTAGCCAAAGGCGATGAGATAGGCCAAGAAAGAGAAAAAAAAATTTTAGTCCCGAATTCCGTTCATACTCGACCCCCGGCAAGAAAATTCCGAAAAAAAACAAGCAAAAAAATTCAAAAATCTCATTCTGGCATTATTTTCTAGGGAATACGGAATGAGATAGGCCGAGAAAGAGGAAACAAAATTTTAGTCCCGAATTCCATTCAATCTCGACCCGAGCAAGAAAATTCCAAAAAAATAGCAAAAAAATTCAAAAAATTAAAAATCCCCTTTCCAGCATTATTTTTAGCCAAAAAGGGATTAGATAGGCTGAGAAAGAGAAAAAAAAAAAAATTTAGCCCATAATTCTATTCCTACCCAACCCGTGCTATAAAATTCCAAAACAAATAGCAAAAAAATTCAAAAATTAAAAAAGTTAATTCCAGCATTATTTCTATCCGAAACGGTTTGAGAGTGGCTGAGAAAGTGAGAAAAAAATTTTAGTCCCGAATTTCGTTCATACTCGACCCGGGCAAGAAAGTTCCGAAAAAAATAGCAAAAAAATTCAAAAAATTAAAGAACCCCTTTTCGGAATTATTTTTAGCCAAAACGGGATGAGATAGGCCGAGAAAGAGAAAAAAAAAAATTAGCCTAGAATTCTGTTCCTACCCAACCCGTGCTAGAAAATTCCAAAAAAAATAGCAAAAAAATTAAAAAAATTAAAAAAGTTAATTCCGGCATTATTTCTATCCGAAACAGTTTGAGAGTGGCCGGGAAAGTGAGAAAAAAATTTTAGTCCCGAATTCCGTTCATACTCGACCCGGGAAAGAAAGTTCCGAAAAAAATAGCAAAAAAATTCAAAAAATTAAAAAACCCCTTTCCGGCATTATATTTAGCCAAAACGGGATGAGATAGGCCGAGAAAGAGAAAAAAAAAATTTAGTCCGGAATTCCGTTCATACTCAATCCGGGAAAGAAAACTCCAAAAAAAATTAGAAAAAAAAATCAAAAAACCTCTTTCCGACATTATTTTTATCTAAAACGGAATGAGATAGGCCGAAAAAGAGAAAAAAAATTTAGTCCCGAATTCCATTCATACTCGTCTTCAGGAAGAAAATTGCTAAAGAAATAGCAAAAAAATTAAAAAAATTAAAAAACCTCTCTCCGGCATTATTTTTAGCCAAACGGGATGAGATAGGCTTAGAAAGAGAGAAAAAACATTTAGTTCCAAATTCTGTTCCTACCCAACCCAAGCTAGAAAATTCCCAAAAAAAAAAAAAGCAAAAAAATTCAAAAAATTAAAAAAGTTAATTCCGGCATTATTTCTATCCAAAAATGGGTTGAGAGTGGCTGAGAAAGAGAGAAAAAAAATTTAGTCCAGAGTTCCGTTCATACTCGACCCGGACAAGAAAATTCCGAAAAAAATAGCAAAAAAATTCAAAAAATTAAAAAACCTTATTCCGGCATTCTTTTTAGCCAAAACGGCGATTGAGATCGCCGAGAAAGACAGAAAAAAATTTCAGTCACCGAATTCTGTTCTTACCCAACCTGGCAGGAGATTCCAAAAAAAGAGCAAAAAAATTCAAATAATTGAAAAACCTCTGTTCCGGCATTATTTTTAGCCAAACGGGATGAGATATGCCGAGAAAGAGCGAAAAAAAAAATTTAGTCCCGATTCCCTTCATACTCGCGCTCGGCAAGAAAATTTCGAAAAAAAATAGCAAAAAAAATTCAAAAAAATTAAAAACCTAATTTCGCATTATTTTCTAGGGAAACGGAATGAGATAGGCCAAGAAAGAGAAAAAAAAATTTTAGTCCCGAATTCCGTTCATACTCGACCCCCGGCAAGAAAATTCCGAAAAAAAACAAGCAAAAAAATTCAAAAATCTCATTCTGGCATTATTTTCTAGGGAATACGGAATGAGATAGGCCGAGAAAGAGGAAACAAAATTTTAGTCCCGAATTCCATTCAATCTCGACCCGAGCAAGAAAATTCCAAAAAAATAGCAAAAAAATTCAAAAAATTAAAAAACCCCTTTCCAGCATTATTTTTAGCCAAAAAGGGATTAGATAGGCTGAGAAAGAGAAAAAAAAAAAAAATTTAGCCCATAATTCTATTCCTACCCAACCCGTGCTATAAAATTCCAAAACAAATAGCAAAAAAATTCAAAAAATTAAAAAAGTTAATTCCAGCATTATTTCTATCCGAAACGGTTTGAGAGTGGCTGAGAAAGTGAGAAAAAAATTTTAGTCCCGAATTTCGTTCATACTCGACCCGGGCAAGAAAGTTCCGAAAAAAATAGCAAAAAAATTCAAAAAATTAAAGAACCCCTTTTCGGCATTATTTTTAGCCAAAACGGGATGAGATAGGCCGAGAAAGAGAAAAAAAAAAATTAGCCTAGAATTCTGTTCCTACCCAACCCGTGCTAGAAAATTCCAAAAAAAATAGCAAAAAAATTAAAAAAATTAAAAAAGTTAATTCCGGCATTATTTCTATCCGAAACAGTTTGAGAGTGGCCGAGAAAGTGAGAAAAAAATTTTAGTCCCGAATTCCGTTCATACTCGACCCGGGAAAGAAAGTTCCGAAAAAAATAGCAAAAAAATTCAAAAAATTAAAAAACCCCTTTCCGGCATTATATTTAGCCAAAACGGGATGAGATAGGCCGAGAAAGAGAAAAAAAAATTTAGTCCCGAATTCCGTTCATACTCAATCCGGGAAAGAAAACTCCAAAAAAAATTAGAAAAAAAAATCAAAAAACCTCTTTCCGACATTATTTTTAGCTAAAACGGAATGAGATAGGCCGAAAAAGAGAAAAAAAATTTAGTCCCGAATTCCATTCATACTCGTCTTCAGGAAGAAAATTGCTAAAGAAATAGCAAAAAAATTAAACAAATTAAAAAACCTCTCTCCGGCATTATTTTTAGCCAAACGGGATGAGATAGGCTTAGAAAGAGAGAAAAAACTTTTAGTCCCAAATTCTGTTCCTACCCAACCCAAGCTAGAAAATTCCCAAAAAAAAAAAAGCAAAAAAATTCAAAAAATTAAAAAATGTTAATTCCGGCATTATTTCTATCCAAAAATGGGTTGAGAGTGGCTGAGAAAGAGAGAAAAAAATTTTAGTCCAGAGTTCCGTTCATACTCGACCCGGACAAGAAAATTCCGAAAAAAATAGCAAAAAAATTCAAAAAATTAAAAAACCTTATTCCGGCATTCTTTTTAGCCAAAACGGGATGAGATCGGCCGAGAAAGACAGAAAAAAATTTTAGTCCCGAATTCTGTTCTCACCCAACCTGAGCTAGAGAATTCCAAAAAAAAGAGCAAAAAAATTCAAATAATTGAAAAACCTCTTTCCGGCATTATTTTTAGCCAAAACGGGATGAGATATGCCGAGAAAGAGCGAAAAAAAATTTAGTCCCGAATTCCCTTCATACTCGACCCCGGCAAGAAAATTCCGAAACAAATAGCAAAAAAATTCAAAAAATTAAAAAACCTAATTCCGGCATTATTTCTAGGGAAAACGGAATGAGATAGACCGAGAAAGAGGAAAAAAAATTTTAGTCCCGAATTCCATTCATTCTCGACTTGGGCAAGAAAATTTCGAAAAAAATAGCAAAAAATTAAAAAACCCCTTTCCGGCATTATTTTTAGCCAAAACGGGATGAGATAGGCCAGGAAAGAGAGAAAAATTTTAGTCCCGAATTTCATTCATACTCGTCCTCGGGAAGAAAATTGCGAAAAAAAATAGCAAAAATATTCAAAAAATAAAAAAACCGCTCTCTGGCATTATTTTTAGCCAAAACGGGATGAGATAGGCCAAAAAAGAGAAAAAAAAAAATTTTAGACCCGAATTCTGTTCATACTCAATCCGGGTAAGAAAATACCAAAAAAAATAGAAATAAAAATCAAAAAATTAAAAAACCTCTTTCCGGCATTATTTTTAGCAAAAACGGGATGAGATAGGCCGAAAAAGGGAAAAAAAAAGTTTTAGTCCCGAATTTCGTTCATACTAGGCCCGGGGAAGAGAATTACGAAATAAAATAGCAAAAAAATTCAAAAAATTAAAAACCCTCTTTCCGGCAATATTTTTAGCCACGACGGGATGAGATAGGCCTAGAAAGAGAGAAAAATTTTAGTCCCGAATTCTATTCATACTCGACCCTGAGAAGAAAATTGCGAAAAAAAATAGCAAAAGAATTCAAAAAATTAAAAAACCTTTTTCTGGCATTATTTTTAGCCAAAACGGGATGAGATAGGTCGAGAAAGAGCGAAAAAAATTTTAGTCCCGAATTCCGCTCATACTCGACCCCGGCAAGAAAATTCCAAAAAAAATAGCAAACAAATTCAAAAAATTAAGAATCCTCTCTCCGGTATTATTTTTAGCCAAAGACGATGAGATAGGCCAAGAAAGAGAAAAAAAAATTTTAGTCCCGAATTCCGTTCATACTCGACCCCCGGCAAGAAAATTCCGAAAAAAAACAAGCAAAAAAATTCAAAAATCTCATTCTGGCATTATTTTCTAGGGAAAACGGAATGAGATAGGCCGAGAAAGAGGAAACAAAATTTTAGTCCCGAATTCCATTCAATCTCGACCCGAGCAAGAAAATTCCAAAAAAATAGCAAAAAAATTCAAAAAATTAAAAAACCCCTTTCCAGCATTATTTTTAGCCAAAAAGGGATTAGATAGGCTGAGAAAGAGAAAAAAAAAAAAAATTTAGCCCATAATTCTATTCCTACCCAACCCGTGCTATAAAATTCCAAAACAAATAGCAAAAAAATTCAAAAATTAAAAAAGTTAATTCCAGCATTATTTCTATCCGAAACGGTTTGAGAGTGGCTGAGAAAGTGAGAAAAAAATTTTAGTCCCGAATTTCGTTCATACTCGACCCGGGCAAGAAAGTTCCGAAAAAAATAGCAAAAAAATTCAAAAAATTAAAGAACCCCTTTTCGGCATTATTTTTAGCCAAAACGGGATGACATAGGCCGAGAAAGAGAAAAAAAAAAAAAATTAGCCTAGAATTCTGTTCCTACCCAACCCGTGCTAGAAAATTCCAAAAAAAATAGCAACAAAATTAAAAAAATTAAAAAAGTTAATTCCGGCATTATTTCTATCCGAAACAGTTTGAGAGTGGCCGAGAAAGTGAGAAAAAAATTTTAGTCCCGAATTCCGTTCATACTCGACCCGGGAAAGAAAGTTCCGAAAAAAATAGCAAAAAAATTCAAAAAATTAAAAAACCCCTTTCCGGCATTATATTTAGCCAAAACGGGATGAGATAGGCCGAGAAAGAGAAAAAAAAAAAAAAAAAATTAGCCTAGAATTCTGTTCCTACCCAACCCGTGCTAGAAAATTCCAAAAAAAATAGCAAAAAAATTAAAAAAATTAAAAAAGTTATTTCCGGCATTATTTCTATCCGAAACAGTTTGAGAGTGGCCGAGAAAGTGAGAAAAAAATTTTAGTCCCGAATTCCGTTCATACTCGACCCGGGCAAGAAAGTTCCGAAAAAAATAGCAAAAAAATTCAAAAAATTAAAAAACCCCTTTACGGCATTATATTTAGCCAAAACGGGATGAGATAGGCCGAGAAAGAGAAAAAAAAATTTAGTCCCGAATTCCGTTCATACTCAATCTGGGAAAGAAAACTCCAAAAAAAATTAGAAAAAAAAATCAAAAAACCTCTTTCCGACATTATTTTTAGCTAAAACGGAATGAGATAGGCCGAAAAAGAGAAAAAAAATTTAGTCCCGAATTCCATTCACACTCGTCTTCAGGAAGAAAATTGCTAAAGAAATAGCAAAAAAATTAAAAAAATTAAAAAACCTCTCTCCGGCATTATTTTTAGCCAAACGGGATGAGATAGGCTTAGAAAGAGAGAAAAAACTTTTAGTCCCAAATTCTGTTCCTACCCAACCCAAGCTAGAAAATTCCCAAAAAAAAAAAAGCAAAAAAATTCAAAAAATTAAAAAAGTTAATTCCGGCATTATTTCTATCCAAAAATGGGTTGAGAGTGGCTGAGAAAGAGAGAAAAAAATTTTAGTCCAGAGTTCCGTTCATACTCGACCCGGACAAGAAAATTCCGAAAAAAATAGCAAAAAAATTCAAAAAATTAAAAAACCTTATTCCGGCATTCTTTTTAGCCAAAACGGGATGAGATCGGCCGAGAAAGACAGAAAAAAATTTTAGTCCCGAATTCTGTTCTCACCCAACCTGAGCTAGAGAATTCCAAAAAAAAGAGCAAAAAAATTCAAATAATTGAAAAACCTCTTTCCGGCATTATTTTTAGCCAAAACGGGATGAGATATGCCGAGAAAGAGCGAAAAAAAATTTAGTCCCGAATTCCCTTCATACTCGACCCCGGCAAGAAAATTCCGAAAAAAATAGCAAAAAAATTCAAAAAATTAAAAAACCTAATTCCGGCATTATTTCTAGGGAAAACGGAATGAGATAGACCGAGAAAGAGGAAAAAAAATTTTAGTCCCGAATTCCATTCATTCTCGACTTGGGCAAGAAAATTTCGAAAAAAATAGCAAAAAATTAAAAAAACCCTTTCCGGCATTATTTTTAGCAAAAACGGGATGAGATAGGCCGAAAAAGGGAAAAAAAAAGTTTTAGTCCCGAATTTCGTTCATACTAGGCCCGGGGAAGAGAATTACGAAATAAAATAGCAAAAAAATTCAAAAAATTAAAAACCCTCTTTCCGGCAATATTTTTAGCCACGACGGGATGAGATAGGCCTAGAAAGAGTGAAAAATTTTAGTCCCGAATTCTATTCATACTCGACCCTGAGAAGAAAATTGCGAAAAAAAATAGCAAAAGAATTCAAAAAATTAAAAAACCTTTTTCTGGCATTATTTTTAGCCAAAACGGGATGAGATAGGTCGAGAAAGAGCGAAAAAAATTTTAGTCCCGAATTCCGCACATACTCGACCCCGGCAAGAAAATTCCAAAAAAAATAGCAAACAAATTCAAAAAATTAAGAATCCTCTCTCCGGTATTATTTTTAGCCAAAGGCGATGAGATAGGCCAAGAAAGAGAAAAAAAAATTTTAGTCCCGAATTCCGTTCATACTCGACCCCCGGCAAGAAAATTCCGAAAAAAAACAAGCAAAAAAATTCAAAAATCTCATTCTGGCATTATTTTCTAGGGAAAACGGAATGAGATAGGCCGAGAAAGAGGAAACAAAATTTTAGTCCCGAATTCCATTCAATCTCGACCCGAGCAAGAAAATTCCAAAAAAATAGCAAAAAAATTCAAAAAATTAAAAAACCCCTTTCCAGCATTATTTTTAGCCAAAAAGGGATTAGATAGGCTGAGAAAGAGAAAAAAAAAAAAATTTAGCCCATAATTCTATTCCTACCCAACCCGTGCTATAAAATTCCAAAACAAATAGCAAAAAAATTCAAAAATTAAAAAAGTTAATTCCAGCATTATTTCTATCCGAAACGGTTTGAGAGTGGCTGAGAAAGTGAGAAAAAAATTTTAGTCCCGAATTTCGTTCATACTCGACCCGGGCAAGAAAGTTCCGAAAAAAATAGCAAAAAAATTCAAAAAATTAAAGAACCCCTTTTCGGCATTATTTTTAGCCAAAACGGGATGACATAGGCCGAGAAAGAGAAAAAAAAAAAAAATTAGCCTAGAATTCTGTTCCTACCCAACCCGTGCTAGAAAATTCCAAAAAAAATAGCAACAAAATTAAAAAAATTAAAAAAGTTAATTCCGGCATTATTTCTATCCGAAACAGTTTGAGAGTGGCCGAGAAAGTGAGAAAAAAATTTTAGTCCCGAATTCCGTTCATACTCGACCCGGGAAAGAAAGTTCCGAAAAAAATAGCAAAAAAATTCAAAAAATTAAAAAACCCCTTTCCGGCATTATATTTAGCCAAAACGGGATGAGATAGGCCGAGAAAGAGAAAAAAAAATTTAGTCCCGAATTCCGTTCATACTCAATCCGGGAAAGAAAACTCCAAAAAAAATTAGAAAAAAAAATCAAAAAACCTCTTTCCGACATTATTTTTAGCTAAAACGGAATGAGATAGGCCGAAAAAGAGAAAAAAAATTTAGTCCCGAATTCCATTCATACTCGTCTTCAGGAAGAAAATTGCTAAAGAAATAGCAAAAAAATTAAAAAATTAAAAAACCTCTCTCCGGCATTATTTTTAGCCAAACGGGATGAGATAGGCTTAGAAAGAGAGAAAAAACTTTTAGTCCCAAATTCTGTTCCTACCCAACCCAAGCTAGAAAATTCCCAAAAAAAAAAAAGCAAAAAAATTCAAAAAATTAAAAAAGTTAATTCCGGCATTATTTCTATCCAAAAATGGGTTGAGAGTGGCTGAGAAAGAGAGAAAAAAATTTTAGTCCAGAGTTCCGTTCATACTCGACCCGGGCAAGAAAATTCCGAAAAAAATAGCAAAAAAATTCAAAAAATTAAAAAACCTTATTCCGGCATTCTTTTTAGCCAAAACGGGATGAGATCGGCCGAGAAAGACAGAAAAAAATTTTAGTCCCGAATTCTGTTCTCACCCAACCTGAGCTAGAAAATTCCAAAAAAAAGAGCAAAAAAATTCAAATAATTGAAAAACCTCTTTCCGGCATTATTTTTAGCCAAAACGGGATGAGATATGCCGAGAAAGAGCGAAAAAAAATTTAGTCCCGAATTCCCTTCATACTCGACCTCGGCAAGAAAATTCCGAAAAAAATAGCAAAAAAATTCAAAAAATTAAAAAACCTAATTCCGGCATTATTTCTAGGGAAAACGGAATGAGATAGACCGAGAAAGAGGAAAAAAAATTTTAGTCCCGAATTCCATTCATTCTCGACTTGGGCAAGAAAATTTCGAAAAAAATAGCAAAAAATTAAAAAACCCCTTTCCGGCATTATTTTTAGCCAAAACGGGATGAGATAGGCCAGGAAAGAGAGAAAAATTTTAGTCCCGAATTTCATTCATACTCGTCCTCGGGAAGAAAATTGCGAAAAAAAATAGCAAAAATATTCAAAAAATAAAAAAACCTCTCTCTGGCATTATTTTTAGCCAAAACGGGATGAGATAGGCCAAAAAAGAGAAAAAAAAAAATTTTAGACCCGAATTCTGTTCATACTCAATCCGGGTAAGAAAATACCAAAAAAAATAGAAATAAAAATCAAAAAATTAAAAAACCTCTTTCCGGCATTATTTTTAGCAAAAACGGGATGAGATAGGCCGAAAAAGGGAAAAAAAAAGTTTTAGTCCCGAATTTCGTTCATACTAGGCCCGGGGAAGAGAATTACGAAATAAAGTAGCAAAAAAATTCAAAAAATTAAAAACCCTCTTTCCGGCAATATTTTTAGCCACGACGGGATGAGATAGGCCTAGAAAGAGAGAAAAATTTTAGTCCCGAATTCTATTCATACTCGACCCTGAGAAGAAAATTGCGAAAAAAAATAGCAAAAGAATTCAAAAAATTCAAAAACCTTTTTCTGGCATTATTTTTAGCCAAAACGGGATGAGATAGGTCGAGAAAGAGGGAAAAAAATTTTAGTCCCGAATTCCGCTCATACTCGACCCCGGCAAGAAAATTCCAAAAAAAATAGCAAACAAATTCAAAAAATTAAGAATCCTCTCTCCGGTATTATTTTTAGCCAAAGAGGATGAGATAGGCCAAGAAAGAGAAAAAAAAATTTTAGTCCCGAATTCCGTTCATACTCGACCCCCGGCAAGAAAATTCCGAAAAAAAACAAGCAAAAAAATTCAAAAATCTCATTCTGGCATTATTTTCTAGGGAAAACGGAATGAGATAGGCCGAGAAAGAGGAAACAAAATTTTAGTCCCGAATTCCATTCAATCTCGACCCGAGCAAGAAAATTCCAAAAAAATAGCAAAAAAATTCAAAAAATTAAAAAACCCCTTTCCAGCATTATTTTTAGCCAAAACAGGATTAGATAGGCTGAGAAAGAGAAAAAAAAAAAAAATTTAGCCCATAATTCTATTCCTACCCAACCCGTGCTATAAAATTCCAAAACAAATAGCAAAAAAATTCAAAAATTAAAAAAGTTAATTCCAGCATTATTTCTATCCGAAACGGTTTGAGAGTGGCTGAGAAAGTGAGAAAAAAATTTTAGTCCCGAATTTCGTTCATACTCGACCCGGGCAAGAAAGTTCCGAAAAAAATAGCAAAAAAATTCAAAAAATTAAAGAACCCCTTTTCGGAATTATTTTTAGCCAAAACGGGATGAGATAGGCCGAGAAAGAGAAAAAAAAAAATTAGCCTAGAATTCTGTTCCTACCCAACCCGTGCTAGAAAATTCCAAAAAAAATAGCAAAAAAATTAAAAAAATTAAAAAAGTTAATTCCGGCATTATTTCTATTCGAAACAGTTTGAGAGTGGCCGAGAAAGTGAGAAAAAAATTTTAGTCCCGAATTCCGTTCATACTCGACCCGGGAAAGAAAGTTCCGAAAAAAATAGCAAAAAAATTCAAAAAATTAAAAAACCCCTTTCCGGCATTATATTTAGCCAAAACGGGATGAGATAGGCCGAGAAAGAGAAAAAAAAATTTAGTCCCGAATTCCGTTCATACTCAATCCGGGAAAGAAAACTCCAAAAAAAATTAGAAAAAAAAATCGAAAAACCTCTTTCCGACATTATTTTTAGCTAAAACGGAATGAGATAGGCCGAAAAAGAGAAAAAAAATTTAGTCCCGAATTCCATTCATACTCGTCTTCAGGAAGAAAATTGCTAAAGAAATAGCAAAAAAATTAAAAAAAATTAAAAAACCTCTCTCCGGCATTATTTTTAGCCAAACGGGATGAGATAGGCTTAGAAAGAGAGAAAAAACTTTCAGTCCCAAATTCTGTTCTACCCAACCCAAGCTAGAAAATCCCCAAAAAAAAAAAAAAGCCAAAAAAAATTTCAAATAATTTAAAAAAGTTAATTCCGGCATTATTTTCTACCAAAAAAATGGGTGAGAGTGGCTGAGAAGAGAGAAAAAAATTTTTTTGTCCAGAGTTTCCGTTTTCATTTACTCGACCCAGGCAAAAGAAAATTCCGAAAAAAATAGACAAAAAAATTCAAAAAATTTAAAAAACCTATCCGGCTTTCTTTTTAGCCAAAACCGGGATTGAAGATCGGCGAGAAACAAAGGACCAGAAAAAAATTTTAGTTCCCGAATTCTTTCTCACCCAACCTGGCTAAGATTCCAAAAAAAAGAGCAAAACAATTCAAATAATTGAAAAACCTCTTTCCGGCATTATTTTTAGCCAAAACGGGATGAGATATGCCGAGAAAGAGCGAAAAAAAATTTAGTCCCGAATTCCCTTCATACTCGACCTCGGCAAGAAAATTCCGAAAAAAATAGCAAAAAAATTCAAAAAATTAAAAAACCTAATTTCGGCATTATTTCTAGGGAAAACGGAATGAGATAGACCGAGAAAGAGGAAAAAATATTTTAGTCCCGAATTCCATTCATTCTCGACTTGGGCAAGAAAATTTCGAAAAAAATAGCAAAAAATTAAAAAACCCCTTTCCGGCATTATTTTTAGCCAAAACGGGATGAGATAGGCCAGGAAAGAGAGAAAAATTTTAGTCCCGAATTTCATTCATACTCGTCCTCGGGAAGAAAATTGCGAAAAAAAATAGCAAAAATATTCAAAAAATAAAAAAACCTCTCTCTGGCATTATTTTTAGCCAAAACGGGATGAGATAGGCCAAAAAAGAGAAAAAAAAAATTTTAGACCCGAATTCTGTTCATACTCAATCCGGGTAAGAAAATACCAAAAAAAATAGAAATAAAAATCAAAAAATTAAAAAACCTCTTTCCGGCATTATTTCTAGCAAAAACGGGATGAGATAGGCCGAAAAAGGGAAAAAAAAGTTTTAGTCCCGAATTTCGTTCATAC
>NW_022155204.1:0-15463 GCF_001633185.2 Quercus lobata | reverse complement strand
CACAAAGTTTGTAAGGTTTTCAAATTCATTTTTTGTCAACATGATTTTCTTTCGATTTCCCAAACAATACAAGACAAGATATGCACCTTTAAATTTTCCAATATACCATTAAATCCATGAATTCCTTATCAAAGATTAAATCAAAGATGCTCATATTTTCTATGTCAATAATTCATGCATTTCCCCATATGCAATATTAAACATGATGTGCTTTTCATATATAATTATATATAATAGGGTCACAACACAACACTTTTTAAGAAAACATAATCCCACAAATATTATTCTAAAATGTGTTTGACTAAAAAACAACGTTTATGTAACATAGTTATTTTCCAAAAATTCCATTAAAAAGCTACTTACTTTGTAACCCACAAAAGCCTAATTCTCCAAGCTCCAAAGGAGATCAGCTAGAACCTAAAAAATATCAAGCAAACTTAATACAATAAGTATAAAGCTTGAAATTATATCTATCTACAAATTAGGAATTGCCAAATAAGCAATTAATTAGGCAAGCCTAGTATTTAGCCTCACCAATAACGTACATCACTTCCAAAGTTTCTTAACAATATAAAATACATGGCATAGACTCCAATTTATAATCATAATTCATTTAAGGTATTATCTCTAGCTAACATCAAAATCTCAACACTTAATAAGTAGTTCCCACAAGATTTACATAATATCATCAAGAGACCCATGACACCAAAATCATAATATTCTCCAAGGCAAACAATTTGAATCTTTAACTAGCTCCAAATAATCAATAAAACTATATTCACTATCTATTTCACATTAAAAAGCCAAAACCCCCCAATCTACACCACTTAGATAGCCACCATTGTAAAAACTATAAACCCACTCATCAAATAAATCCACTAAGACAAAACCCATACATATAAACACATGAATATCACTTCCAATTCCAAAGATTAAATCACATGGGTATCATTATCAAAACTTAGATAAAGAAAGCTTCTAGCAAAAGCATATAAATCCACCACAAAGATTAGAAATTTTTATCTCAAATAAAAGATGTGAAGATGTAAAGGTTCCTAAGAAGTTTTTCTGGTGATCTTGCCGAAAAAATGATGGTGGTGTGGAGTGGTACTAGTGGGACAGTGAGAGAGAGGAGTGTGTGTGTGTGTGTGTTTAAGTGAAAAGAAAAGAAAGAAAACAAAATAAGAAGAAGAGGGATGGCCGGCCAAGAGGAAAAGAGATATTGTGAGATGAGTGGTGGGGAATGGTGTGGTAGGTGGGGCACGTGTGTCTCAAAAAAAAAAAAAATTTTGACCATTATATATATATATATATATATATATTTTTTTTTTTGAAGTTGGGATGTTACAAACTTAGAGTAGTTCTCTAGTAGGCCTAGGTTCGAGTTTTGATGCTAGCAGTCATCTTTGTTGGGTAATTTATGAGTCCAATGTAAGTTCTCTTTGAGACCTTCGGCTTGCCCTGGCCCTTGTATGGGGTAGCCTTCCCTCACCTAAACTTTTGTTTACCAAAAAAAAAAAAAAAAAACCCTACTTTTGATCATTGTAAATAATAGTAAAGAAGTCATGTTAAAATCTTGCTTTTGCTCTTTCATTTTTCTGTACTGTTCTTTTTCAGTCAAATTTGATCTTGACCAAGCCGTGAAACCAAAGTCCACTACTCAAAATTTTGAAATCTCACAACCCTCTTAGCTGCTGCCATCAACTAGCCTGCAACATGCAAGGCTGCAAGATTGCCTCTGATCACAGCCGCCGAGTTCATCACCTACAGCCACCGCTAGAAACTTTGTTCACCTCCACATCGGCTGACCCATTAACCTCAGCAAGCGCCCTGTTCTTCATGTGGCACCTCTCAATAATGTGCCATGCACCTACACTGCTCAACTATACTGCTTCATTGTCTTTAAGTGCTAGCAAAACAAAGCAAGATGAGAACACCAAAGCATGTGGTGCATTTGAAGTAGAACCTGAATATTTGAATACCCAAATACGTGTCACCCTTGACGTTCTCCTTGAGGGAATTGAACCTTGTGCCTTTGTATATATAGTTCTTGATCACCTAGTTCTTCCGTAGCCAAGTAATCAAGTTGTTGTGAACCATAGGGGTTGCAAAACACACGAGTTGTTAAAAAGCAAAAACAAACGAAAAGCCATATGGCATCACAAGGTGCTACGTACCATGTTAGCCCCCGCACGCATCTACCATGTCAAGCTATGCTACATGTTGATAGATCCTATATATTGCCACATTGGGTCAGTCCAATCTACTACATCGTAATTTATAAGACTATTTATATTATTATTTAAACATGTTATATGACTAATTAAAAAAAAGTCACGTGACTAAAAATACACTTAGATGATAACTTCAATTACCACATAAATTGGGGGAAGATAGCTCGAAATTGATATAAACTAAACTTTTTCCATCCAACTTTTCATGGAATGGTTGATGCTTGCTGTTGGTTTGTTATATCGTTAGTTGTTGTTGTTGGTTTTTATTTTATATATATATATATATATATATATTTTTTTTTTTAATACTATTTGGGTTTGGACTTATGGGTTGCAGTGTGAGTTGCGGCATTAATTTGTGGGTTGTGGTGTGGTGTGATGGCTAGTCAAGCAGAGCAAGTTGTTATTTTCTGCTTTGGGCACCATCAGTGGCTTTTTTTGGCTGAAGATGCTGAGGAACAAATTGCACTAGGAGAACCCCATATGTGAAAGCTGTTGCTGATGGATAGGAGAGAGTGATGGGTATTAAATAATTGTGTTTGTTATGTAGATGGATTAGATTACTACTAGCATTTCTATTAAATAAAAATTGCTAGTTTATACACTTTCCTAGCATTTCTTCTACATAAAGTTTTCTTTTTTATTGTTGAGTTGACTAATCTAAACAACTCATGTTTTCCTAGGAGCCCCTAATAAGGAAGAAGAAAATTATCTCCATTTGAAATAGACCAATTTCATGGTTCAATTAAAAGGATACATAATATGATATCACTTAAAATGGATCCATTTCATGTTTCAGATTAAATATTATAAACCTAAACTAATTGCGGATTCGTGCATAGCACAGAAGAATTTCAAATTAATTATGTTTTTGAATTCTCAATGGTTTATATCTAACTTGTTATTTATTTTGTTTTTTTGAAAAATGTTTTTAACTTTACTTCTCAAGATCTCATACAAAAACTTCAATAAGCGTTTCGATGTAAGAGATCTTGCCATGAATTGTAACAAATATGAGTTAACTAAGGTATTGACAAAACATTCATAAGAATTACATCATACATAGAACCCCATAGGATCATGAAGTGAGAACAACAAAAAGGGACCGACAAGAATAATATACTACATGCCTTGCTAGTTAGATGCCTTCGTAGTTATTGGTTCTAGAAACAACTAAAAAATATTTAGTAATTAGTACCCACCAGATAAGATGAGGTCAATAAGATTAGTTCAAACTAAGCATACTTAATTATATGGGTCACACCATTGACTATTAAACATTCCCTAATGAGGACAGAGTCAAGATATATACATGGGTCCTTCAGTCATTTCAATGTTAAATATACTATAAATGTAAGGTTAATTTGTGGCTTGGAAAAAGTAACACGAAAACTGCACAATAGCATTGAAGTGGTCCAATTTGATTGCTTTTCAAATGTGTACTGAGTACCGACTATTAGTGTTTAAAGAAAGGTTCAGCCATTAAACAAGAAATTGAGAATGCTTGAAGAATTACCAAGTCTTACATGCACCGTTTGTGAAATACTTAGACAGATTCGCGGACTCCTCTCTATAAATAGACATATCCCCATATACTTTGTTCCCATCCCTCACCCAAGCAAGAAAAATACTACACAATAAGAGAGAACCTCAAAAAATATGATGAGATTTGTAATTGTGGCCATTTTGGCTTTGGCAACCTCACTTGTTTCAGCTTATGACCCTAGTCCTTTGCAAGACTTTTGTGTCGCAATTAACAACACCGATTCTGCTGGTATGTACATACTCTCTCATTATTAACAATACGTAGTAGTATTATCATCACCTACGTTCTTTCGAGATCATTTTAATGTAGTTCTACATAGTTATGAAATTATGCCTGACGGTTATATCTTATATCATCTACATTAGAGATTTTTTCCCCATACATGACATGCTATTGTCCATTGTTACAGAACTGTCTTATCTGTGATAATAACAAACTTTTCTTTGTGTAGTATTTGTGAATGGAAAATTTTGCAAGGACCCAGCAACTGTTACAGCCAACGATTTTTTCTTTTCTGGACTCAATATTCCTGGAAACACAGCTGCAAGTAAACTTGGATCAAGTGTCAATCTTGTGAACGTCGATAAATTATCAGGTCTCAACACTCTAGGCATATCTTTGGCTCGTCTTGACTTTGCACCATATGGATTGAATCCTCCTCACATTCACCCACGTGGCACTGAGCTTTTGGTAGTCATGGAGGGTACTCTCTTGGTTGGATTTGTCACATCCAACCCAAACAAACTCTTTACCAAAGTTCTAAATAAGGGAGATGTCTTTGTATTCCCAATTGGTCTCATTCATTTCCAGTTCAACATAGGGCAGACCAATGCTGTTGCATTTGCCGGTCTTAGCAGTCAGAATCCTGGGTTGATCACCATAGCAAACGCTGTCTTTGGATCTAATCCTCCAATCAATCCCGATGTTCTCGCCAAGGCCTTCCAGTTGGACAAGAATGTAGTTGATTATCTTCAGAAACAATTCTAGTCAGACCACGATTAGTAAAATTATTTGTAATAGGAATGATGAACCATTACAAAGCAGAGTTTGAATAAAGTTTATATTGCTTCCCTTGATGTAATGCCATAGAAATAATTATTATCGAATAAAATGATTTGTTCTGATTTTTTTTTTTTTTTTTTTTTTTTTTTTTTTTTTTTTTTTTTTTTTTTTTTTTTTTTTTTTTTTTTTGTTGTGCGAGTCATTTTGTCATAGGAAAGGCAAAGTATAATTAGTGCATGAATAAATTTTGATTACACCTTGGATCGACAATGTTTGAAACAACTAGCACCTAACTATTTAATATAAATAGATCTATTATTATGATTTTAGTTATTTATTTTTTTTATAAATATAGTTAAAGAATTTTTTTTCTTTTTTTTTTTAAAAAAAAATGTGAGGCCAAATTTAGGGATCAGTAGCACCTATTCTACGTCAAACATTCCTCAAGGTAAAATTGAAGCAACATTTTTGGGTGTTGAAATAGTAAGAGTATTGAGCTTCTACAAGTCTACAACACTATGTGATAGGCCAAGAATGTATTGACCCCTTTAGTAACTTAATCAATTAATTTAGTCAAGTGAAATTAATTAGATTCAATTATATGCAATAAGTGTGGTAGCACAAACAAATCACCAAAGATACTAAATACAGCAGAAAATAAATTTGACACAGGTGATTTGTTTACGAATGGGGAAAACCATTGAGGCAAAACTCCATCGGGTGAATTTAAGGTCACCACTTCCGAGAATCTACTATTATCAAAACAAGCGGTTATAAGTAAAAGGAATTCTAGTACCTAATACCAACCAACAGTTGAACCCTCACACCAATACACAATTGGACTTGCAATGTAGTGACAATCTCTCCTTTTAATGCATGGCTCCAAGTACGTGACTAACCAATCGATGCATGGATCCTAGTACGTGACTAATACACCAACTTGAGAAAGATGTTGGCTGCAAAGTTCTTCAATTCATCCAGACGATGAAGATCAAGAAGCTTCTTGGTTACAAAACCCTTGGCACACAAACGCAGTAACTTCTTCAAGTGAAAGATGAATTAGGGCAAATTGTCTCCGGTCACAATTTGAGTGAATAATCACTTTGCATCAAGTTGCAACACCTTTGACGGCCATTAAAATAATCCTTATATATGTATAGGGTTGTGAGAAAAGAAACCCTACACAAATAGCTTGGATATGCGTGAAAAACAGATTTGGAAATCTAAATTTCGTAATTCTCGATAAATACAGCTTTTGTCGAGAGTTGTCGAGAATCACATATTAAATCTTGATAAATACATCTGTCGAGCTATTTGTCGAGCTTTAATGAACAACACTTCTTCACTTGATTCTTGGACAGATTTGCATGGCTTCAATACTAGACTTGAACTCTTGTTCCTTGAAGTATTAAACACATCCTAGATCTACCCAATTACAAGTAAAGTGTATTTTGTCAAAGGATTAGCCAATTCTACATGAAATATGTTCTAACAAGTTCTATATATGTCCTAACACTATGTATTCATACTGAGGTAAGAAGGAATTACGCTATTTGAAAACAATAAACAAACAAATAACACATCATATGGTGGTGCAACATAAAATCAATGGGAAAACTATTCCAAATGAAAAACCATAGCGAGGGTTTCCAAACCCTAAGAAGAAATCCACTAATAAGACTGAAAAATGTACAATTGAAACAAACCCAGGTTCCTGATTGGCTGGCATTTATGCAAAATAGTAATAGAAAAATAGAAAATACAATCATATAGAGAAGGCACAGATATATATGGCATAAATTATGGCATGGGGACATTTTTATTGATTAAAAAAATAATCCATAGCTACAATGGGGGAGGGGGAATTTGAACTCTAGACATTTCCATTGGAAACATTAAGAAATATCATTTGAACTACAAAAACTCTTGGGTATGATATGGACAACTTAAATGGCATAATATGATATAAATGTACAAATGAAAAAAAAATTGTTAGTTAATTTATACACTTCCCTAGCATTTATTCTACATAAACTTGTCTTTTTTATTGTTGAGTTGACTAATTTAAACACATCATGTTTTCCTAGGAGCCCCAAGTAAATAAGAAAAGAATTATCTCTATTTGAAATGGACCAATATCATGGTTCAATTAAAGGAATAAATAATATGACATTATTTAAAATTGATCGATTTCATGTTTTAGTTTGAATATTATAAAATCTGCACTAGTTGCAGATATGTGTTATGCGTTGAAGAATTTCATATAATTATGTTTTTGAATTCATTGTGGTTTATGTATACTTTTTTCTTCTTTTTTGTGTGATTTTTATTTTTATTTTTAAATTTACTAATTCTCACACAACAAGTTCAATAAGCATTTCGATGTAAAAGATATTGCCATGAATTGTAACAAATATGAGCTAATTAACTATGGTATTGATCAATCAAACATTCATAAGAATTACGACATAGAACACCATAGCATGAAGTGAGAATAACGAAAAGGGAGCAACAAGAGTATATATACCTGGATTTGAGAGAAAAGTTAAAAAGAAGTGTAAAAGTAAAATGGTAAAAAGTTGAAAGTTAAAATTTTTTTTATTCAACGGCTAAGATTAAAATTGACTTTTGAAACTTTCAATTTCAATATTTGATTTGCTATTGCATGGTGCAATAGTCCTATTGCATTGGATCTCAATCCTCAGATGTCTTTGTAGTATCGCTTCAAGAAAAAAGCATTAAATCTAGCAAACAACTAAAATATATTTAGTAATTAGTACCCACCAAAAAAGATGAGGTCAATATGATTAGTTCAACCCAAGTATAATGTCTGAGGTAATTATTAAAGCAATCCTGTCTGAGGACACAAGCCATCCGGAGTATGGCCATGTGATCAATGATGTTCTTGTCTTAGCTGGAGATTTTCATTTCTGCATTTTCTCTCATTTATGATGTACTGGAAATTCTGTTGCCCACATTTTAGCCAGAAGATCTAAGTCTTGTAGTGAGTAATAGGTCTGGTTTAATATCAGTCCTAATGATATAGCTTCCCTGGTTACACGTGACTCTTTGTAGTTGTTTATTTTTCCTTCTTTTCAAATAAAGTCTGGCCTCCGGAGCAGTTCTCTCAAAAAAAGAAAAAAAGAAAAAACCCAAAGTATACTTAATTATATGGGTCACACCGATGACTATTAAACATTCCCTAATGAGTAATGACTAATTAATGAGGACAGAGTCAAGATATATACATGGGTGCTTCAATCATTTCAATGTTAAATATACTATGAACGTAAGGTTAATTTGTGGTTTGGCCAAAGCAAACACGAAAACTGCACAATGGCATTGAAGTGGTCCAATTTCACTGCTTTTCAAATGTGTACAGACTAGTAGTGGTTAAAGAATAGTTCAGCCATTAAACAAGAAATTGAGAACTGTTGAAGAATTACCAAGTCTTCTATGCTCTGTGTAAGGTTGAATTTATTCAACCATCTTATTGGCTTTATTCCGTGCCAAATTTGCTTGTAATTCAGCATTTAGTAACCCTGTATTTAGGTGGGTTTGATGTAAGGGTAGTGAGTATATTAAGTTCTCTATGAAAAACGAGTTCTCTGGCATGGGACTCTGCGGTGACTCTCTCAGCGCCAGAAGTCTATGCTCGATCTTTGATGATGAACAGTCATGCTAGCTGGAGCACTACAGGACAACTGGCCATACGGTTATCTCGCGACTGGATCTCGCGACTTAGTCAAGCCGCGAGCCACCCCTATTTTGTAAAAATCTGACGTTTCACATTCCTCTCCACTCCAGTATAAATACCTCTATTACCCACGATTGAAGGAGAGCTTCCAGAGAGAATTTTGAGAGAGAAACCCTAAAGAAAAACCAGATTGTTTCACCCACAATCTCTACCTTAGAATCTCTTCAAATTCCTCAACTCTCTTCCTCTTCATTGTTAAATCCTTGAGAGGCATTATACCAAACCAGGTTCTCACCATCATCATCTTTGTGAGTCTGCTGTTTGGATTTTTGGGAAGCAGTTAGGAAGGAACCAATCCACATTGGTTGATGCTACGGTCTAGTAGCGGAATCCGGGAAGCTAGAAAAGAAAAAGGTTCGGCGTAACCTCGTTGGAGCAAGAAGCTTGGAGGGCTTAGGTGCACTGGGTAGATTAGGCTTGGAGGGTCTATTGCTGTCCTTGTATCCCAACTATATTTTCTAGTGGATTGATTACTGCTTGGAGGGCGGCGGAGAGGTTTTTCGCCGAGGGTTTCGGTTTCCTCTTCGATAACACATCGCGTGTTGTCTTTGTGTTTGCATCTTCCTTCCTCTCTATCTTTGCCTTTTTATTTATCTGCTGTGGATATTAATCTGTTATGGCTTAGATAGTATTTAATCAATTTCGTTTGATAGCATATGTTAAGTTTCCGCACACTAGTTGTTTGACATATTGCTTGAATTGATTAAGTTGTTATTTGGGGGTCTAAACGTTCAAAGGTGTTTTTGTACACGTTTTTGAACTTTCACTCTGTTTGTGAAAAACTTAGGCAGGTTCACTGACTCCTCTCTATAAATAGATATATTCCCCATTCCTCACCCAAGCAAGAAAAATACTACACAATACGAGAGAAACTCAAAAAATATGACAAAATTTGTAATTGTGGCCATTTTGGCTTTGGCAGCCTCGCTTGTTTCAGCTTATGACCCGAGTCCTTTGCAAGACTTTTGTGTCGCAGTTAACTACACTGATTCTGCTGGTATGTACATACTCTCTCCTTATTATCAGCAGTACGTAGTAGTATTATCATCACCTGCGTTCTTTCGAGATCATTTTAATTTAGTTCTACACATTATGAAATTATGCCCGACGGTTATGTCTTATATCATCTACACTAGAGATTTTTTTTCCACTACATGACATGCTATTGTCCATTGTTACAGGACTATCTTATTTGTGACCGTAACAAACTTTTCTTTGTGTAGTATTTGTGAATGGAAAATTTTGCAAGGACGTAGCAACTGTCACAGCCAACGATTTTTTCTTTTCTGGACTCAATATTCCTGGAAACACAGCTGCAAGTAAACTTGGATCAAGTGTCAATCTTGTGAACGTCGATAAATTAGTAGGTCTCAACACTCTAGGCATATCATTGGCTCGTCTTGACTTTGCATCATATGGCTTGAATCCTCCTCACATTCACCCACGTGGCACTGAGCTTTTGGTAGTCATGGAGGGTACTCTCTTGGTTGGATTTGTCACATCCAATCCAAACAAACTCTTTACCAAAGTTCTGAACAAGGGAGACGTCTTTGTATTCCCAGTTGGTCTCATTCACTTCCAGTTCAACATAGGGCAGACCAATGCTGTTGCATTTGCCAGTCTCAATAGTCAGAATCCTGGGTTG
Organism: Quercus lobata; assembly: GCF_001633185.2. Lineage (NCBI taxonomy): Eukaryota > Viridiplantae > Streptophyta > Magnoliopsida > Fagales > Fagaceae > Quercus > Quercus lobata. The sequence goes on along the minus strand of NW_022155204.1, from coordinate 5,279 downwards.
ATTACCATAGCAAACGCAATCTTTGGATCTAATCCTCCAATCAATCTTGATGTTCTCGCCAAGGCCTTCCAGTTGGACAAGAATGTAGTTGATTATCTTCAGAAACAATTCTAGTGAAACCACAATTAGTAAAATTATTTGTAATAGGAAAGATGAACCATTACAAAGCAGAGTTTGAATAAAGTTTACATTGCTTCCCTTGATGTAATGCTATTGAAAAAATTTTTATCAAATAAAATGATTTGTTCTGATTTTTTTATTTATTTTATTTTATTTTTTTGTGTGGGTCATTGTGTAATAGGAAAGCCAGAGTAATTAGTGCACGAAAAAATCTTGATTACACCTTGGATCCACAATGTTTGAAATTACTAGCACCTAACTATTAAATATAAAATAAATAGATCTATTTTTTTAAAATAAATATAGTCAAAGAATTTTTTTTTTTTTTTTTTAATTTATACAAATGGGAGGCCAAATTTAGCGCTTAGTAGCACCTATTCTTTATAAAAAATTCCTTGAGGTAAAATTGAAGCAACAATTTTTGGGTGTTGAAATAGTAAGGGTATTGAGCTTTTACAACACTATGTATTCATACTGAGGTAACAAGGAAAAAATTATACATGGAAGAAAAACATGATACTTAAGGGGTTAAATATTGTGGACCTTTATATGTTTATATCAGTTTCTATCCTGTTTCAAATTACGTATGTTAGGAAAAATTTAGACCCTTTGATTGATTTTACCGCAAAATTAATCAACTTTATAAATGAACTAGTTTTGAATTCATATTGATTTCTAGGTTAATGACCATGGTAGTAACATATACCATTTGAAAAACAATAAAAAAAACAAACAACACATCATATGGTGACATAATGGAAAATTGATGGAAAAAATATTCTAAAGGAAAAACCATAGCGAGAGTTCCCAAACCCTAAGAAGAAATGCACTAATAAAATTGAAATGAACCCATGTTCCTGATTGCTACCTCCAGTAATAACTTACTCATGTGACCACATGTAGCTCCAACTTGATTAGACTTGTTTATTTTTAATTCTATCAAACAAACAATCCAACTAGCGACTTCAAGTACAAACTTGAAGATTCTTTTGGACAAGTTGAGGTTTTGTGGCTACAAACTTGATATGCATTATTGTAGCAAAACACCACGGATGATTGTTCTCTATTTGCTTCTGAACTCATGGTTTGAATTGGTGTGTGGGTTCTTTTTTTTTTTAGCACACAGGTACAAGTAGAAACAAGGATCCTGGGCCTAGTACTTATTGTTTTAATGGATTGGGCTTGGTTCACTGCAGCTAAATTGGGCTGATTTCGAACCAGGTGGTGCAAAGAGCACAAATCCTACAACACATACATGCTAATATACAAGAAATATATGCATTGAACAGCAAGAAACAACAAAGGAACGCAATGATAAAGAAAGAACGTAAAATAAAGCATTAGGGATCCTTAAAACAATGTAAAATACTTCATTATTTTCTTGATTGTGTAATACACTATGCTCACTAGGACGTGTTGCAAGGTCCAAATAAGTTCAAAAATCACAGACTTAGATGGCTCTTCAAGCCTTTAAGACTTGCAAAGTTTGAATCCTCTTGAATCCAAGTGTGTTCTCTACCGGCTGTTTGAGGATACCGGGCGGTATTTTTCCCTCTTTTCTCTCATTTTTTGAATTCTAACAATGTTTTCTCAAGGATTTTACTCTAATTCATTGTTGCTGAATGCCTTTCACTGTTGGCTGCTTCCCCTTTTATAGAGCCATCCTAGGGTTTCCGGGGTACCACTGATTCCCTCCATTTGCTCCCCTAAGTACCAGAACCAATGTTGTGCCAGCAACATTGGTGGCTGTTAGGTTTTAAAAGTTTAAAACAATTGGAAAATCGTGAACACAAACTTGTCTAGATATAGATGTTAGAGTCTATAGGTATTATTAGACAATGCTCAAGACGATTCAAGTTAAGATTCAAGAACATACAAGCTGTAGGAAGAAGATTTCATAATCGGTTTGGTTCAATCGATCGAAAGACAGGCTCGATCGATCGAAAGTCGTATCTGTAGAATTTTAATTTAGCCCAAACAGCAAAACAAGCCCATTAACGATTAGGGTTTCTAATCTACTTCTCCCAGTATATAAAGGAAACCCTAAGCACATTTTTATGAAGGTTTTTTAGAGAGAGAAGAGTGTGCCTCTTTTGTATTTAGGGTTTTGTTCCTTAAAAGCTCTCTTATATCTTCTACCGGTGTTATTACTTGAAGAATCTCAAGATCCGATATTGTAGAAGTTGTTGCCTTCTCTAGTCATCAAAGGTGCTGAAACCCTAAGCACATTTTTATGAAGGTTTTTTAGAGAGAGAAGAGTGTGCCTCTTTTGTATTTAGGGTTTTGTTCCTTAAAAGCTCTCTTATATCTTCTACCGGTGTTATTACTTGAAGAATCTCAAGATCCGATATTGTAGAAGTTGTTGCCTTCTCTAGTCATCAAAGGTGCTGATGATTTAAACCTTCTAGGGCGGTCTTGGAGTCATAAACAGGAGAGTTTGTGTTGCTAAACCTTTGAGTGGGATCTCAAAGTCACAAACGTGGGTGTTTGTGTTTTGCAAAGGCCAAAGAAAGAAGGAGTCCGTGGTCTCGGAGCTTGCACGTGGTCGTGTCAATAAGTTTCTACTGGTGGGTAGCAATAGGATGTTAGTGGTCTAAGTCCTATTCTAAAACTTCGATTCTTTCTAGTGGATTTGCTTTTTACCTTGAGGATAGCTAGGTTAAATCCTCCCTAGATTTTTTACCTGTTTGGTTTTCCTGGGTTATCATATTGTTGTGTTTTTTATTTTTCGCTGCTATACATTGATATGATATATTTGTGTTAACCTAGTTTTTGTTAATTTGACTAAGTAATCACTTGGTTAATTACTTAGGTTAATCTGATTGTTGTTTTAAGGGGTCTAAAAACTATCAGTGGTTGGTCTTTTCCTCATTCCTCATTATTTTCTTCTTTTGAGGTTCCTTATTCAAATTGACTCTTGTTGACTTTCCCATTCTGGGGGTCCTAGAAGGTTGGCCTTTTGTTCTTTCCTTCTCTAAGTCTTTTAGATTCCACTTTTTCAGACCCACCTTTTGGCTGCTTTCCCTTTTGTCATTTTTCCCAGGTGAGCTGATTCTTTTCTGCCAGGCTGAAAGATCCTAAGCCTTCCTTCCTAGTTTTTCTTCCTGGGTTCCCCGAGATATCAGGCTCTTGCTTATGAGTTGTTGGTTCCCAGGCCCTCTGACCTCTTTACTGCATCATTGGGTGACTGATAGGGACATATATGTTCTTGTTCCTTATGTTTCTTGGCACCCCCCCCCCCTAAACTATCTTAATCCAAACTTGGCTTTGCTTCATGTCCCAAGGATCCCAGGCTCTTGGGAATCCCCAAGTATCTCGGCCCAGTTCTTTCCCTGGGCTCCCCAACGATTTTCTGACCTCGGCGGGCTGGGCTTCTTTCTTCCCTTTATTTCATGAGATCTTTACCCATTCATGGGTTTGGGTTCCTCCTTATGACACTTACTGGGTTTGGGCTTCTCCTCCCTTTTCTTTATTTGAAGGCCCAAATATATATATATATTTTTTCTATAGTTCAATCCTTTGTGCAGTTTTGGGCCTTGGCGCAACATTGTGATTTTTTAGACCTCATCAATAGGTAATGACTAGGGGTTTCTCCTTGAATACCTTAGGGTTTCTAATGCTACAAATTTATGAAAAGTTTGGGCCTTTATATAGGCTCTTTAGTTAGGGTCACAAAAACCTACATCTACTACTGACTTAGAATAAAACACATCACAAAAGAAACTAAATTTGTAATTCTTGATTGCCTGACTACTGTAGAGCTTTTATTCGAGCTTGTCTCAATTGATCAAGGAGTTGTCAAGCTTGGTTTCGAGCTTTTCCTACAACTGATTTTGGGTCTCTATTTGGGAATTAAAAAACCACATCATAAACTGTACAAAATTCAAAGTTTTGTTCATAGTTTGTCAACAGTCAATCTATTGATACTAACAAGATTTAAGTTTCTAATTATGTCAATTAAAGTCCCAAACTTATAAAACAACTTTTTTCTTCAATTTGAAGCCCCTTGTCCATCCCCGTTATTCATTTATGTTATTCTAGATAGTAATAGAGCAGTAACTAATTGAAAATTGTTGATAAATTAAATTTTCTGTTTTATTTTAATCAATTTCGATATTCTGGCAATCATATTCTACCTTTAAACGAAATTTTCTTGATCTAAACAAAGCGTTTTCTCTCTGTTCCGGGATAGACAAAATTGATTTATAAGCAAGGTTTTTAACTTTAATAAATAGTTTTGTGCTCTTATATGCTCTGTTGTTGATCATAATAACAAAAATGAATAACAGAGATTGAATATGGCCCCTTAAAATGAAACAACTTAAAAACTTTTGCTCTTTATTAATTGATTATATTAAACTTTAGATCTAAAATGAAACATGTTATAAACTGTAAGATTTTCATCTAATTTTTCCTTATTATTTTGTATGTACTATACTAATTATTTAATTGAATTGAAAGCTACTTAAAAAAATAGTTGAAAGTTCACAATTCATTATGAAGAAGCATTATATCCTTCATGTTTCTACCACGCAAGATTATGTGATAGTGATGAAGAAAGTTTTCATATTGCTGCAGGCTATCCATGGCAACCAAATGAGTTGCGGCTAAATTCAAGTTTATTGATGCTTTCATATCAATTGATGGTAGACAACTAAGGAAAAACACTAGAGCTATATCTGAAATGAACTTACCTATTGAGATAATGGAAAATTTGATATCAATTTTTTTGTGGAGACTGGAGTTATTTATATGGTTGTAGGTTCGCTTCAGATGATTGCTCTTTATCATCAAACCAAAACACCAATTGGTTTTTGGTGTAGGCGGGGATCGAACTCCAGATCCCTTAGTCGAATACAAGAGACTTTACTAGTTAAGCTAATTGAAACTCATAAAAATAGAATATAAAAATAAATAAAATGGAATAGCTACAACGAGAGAGAGAGAGGAATTTGAACTCTAAATATTTCCAATGAATACATTAAAAAATGTTAATTGAACTACAAAACTCTTGGGTACGATAGAGACAACTTAAATGACATAATATGATTATATATGTATAAAAAAAAAAAAAAAAAATTGTTAGTCTTTATACACGTCCCTAGCATTTATTCTACAGAAACTTGTCGTCTTTATTGTTGAGTTGCCTCATCTAAACA
>NW_022155203.1:0-15488 GCF_001633185.2 Quercus lobata | reverse complement strand
CCGGGTCTAATATGAGCGGAATTCGGGACTAAAATTTTTTTTTTTCTCTTTCCCGGCCTTTCTCATCCCGTTTTGGCTAAAAATAATACCGGAAAGTGGTTTTTTAATTTTTCGAATTTTTTTGCTATTTCTTTTGGAATTTTCTAGCCTAGGTCGAGTATGGACGGATTTCGGGACTAAAATTTTTTCCTCGCTTTCTCGTCCTATCTCATCCCGTTGTGGCTAAAAATAATGCTGGAATGAGGTTTTTTAATTTTTTGAATTTTTTTGCAATTTCTTTCGGAATTTTCTTACCAGGGTCGAGTATGAGCGGAATTCGGGACTAAATTTTTTTTTTTTCTCTTTCCCGGCCTTTCTCATCCCGTTTTGGCTAAAAATAATACCGGAAAGTGGTTTTTTAATTTTTCGAATTTTTTTGCTATTTCTTTTGGAATTTTCTTGCCTAGGTCGAGTATGGTCGGAATTCGAGACTAAAATTTTTTTCTCGCTTTCTCGGCCAATCTCATCCCGTTTTGGCTAAAAATAATTCTGGAAATAGGTTTTTGAATTTTTTTGCAATTATTTTCGGAATTTTCTTGCCATGGTCGAGTATTAACTGGATTTGGGGCTAAAATTGTTTTCTCACTTTCTCGGCCTATGCCCCCCGATTTTGGCTAAAAATAATACCGGAAAGAGGTTTTTTAATTTTTTGAATTTTTTGAGAATTTTTTCGAAATTTTCTTGCCCAGGTCGAATATGAACGGAATTCGGGACTAAAATTTTTTTCTCGCTTTCTCGGCCAATCTCATCCCGTTTTGGCTAAAAATAATGCTGGAAATAGATTTTTGAATTTTTTTGCAATTTTTTTCGAAATTTTTTTGCCCGGGTCGAGTATGGACGAATTTCGAGACTAAAATTTTTTCATCGCTTTCTCGGCCTATCTCATACCGTTGTGGATAAAAATATTGCTGGAAATAGGTTTTTGAATTTTTTTGTAATTTTTTTCGGAATTTTCTTGCCATGGTCGAGTATTCACGGGATTCGAGGCTAAAATTTTTTTCTCACTTTCTCGGCCTATCTGACCCCATTTTGGCTAAAAATAAAGCCGGAGAGATGTTGTTTAATTTTTTGAATTTTTTTGCGAATTTTTTCGGAATTTTCTTGCCTGGGTCGAGTATGGACGGAATTCGGGTCTAAAATTTTTGTCTTTCTTTCCCGGCCTATGTCATCCCGTTTTGGATAAAAATAATACCAGAAAGTGATTTTTTAATTTTTTGAAGTTTTTTGCAATTTATTTCGGAATTTTCTTGCCCGGGTCGAGTAAGGTTGGAATTTGAGACTAAAATTTTTTTCTCGCTTTCTCGGCCTATCTCATCCCCTTTTGGCTAAAAATAATGCCGGAAATAGGTTTTTGAATTTTTTGAATTTTTTTGCCATTTCTTTCGGAATTTTCTTGCTCGGGTCGAGTATGGACGGAATTCGGGACTAAAATTTTTTTTTCTCTTTCATGGCCTATCTCATCCCGTTTCAGCTAAAAATAATACCGGAAAGTGGTTTTTTATTTTTTTGAATTTTTTTGCAATTTCTTTATGAATTTTCTTGCCTGTGTCGAGTATGGACGGAATTCGGGACTAAAATTTTTTCCTCACTTTCTCGGCCTATCTCATCTCGTTTTGGCTAAAAATAATGCAGGAAATAGGTTTTTGAATTTTTTTCGGAATTTTCTTGCCATGGTCGAGTATTAACGGGATTTGGGGCTAAAATTTTTTTCTCACTTTCTCGACCAATGTCACCCGATTTTGGCTAAAAATAATGCCGGAGAGAGGTTGTTTAATTTTTCGAATTTTTTTGCAATTTCTTTCGGAATTTTCTTACCAGGGTCGAGTATGAACGAAATTCGGGACTAAAATTTTTTTCTCGCTTTCTCGGCCAATCTCATCCCGTTTTGGCTAAAAGTAATGCTGGAAATAGGTTTTTGAATTTTTTTCGAAATTTTTTTGCCCAGGTCAGGTATGAATTGAATTCGGGACTAAAATTTTTTTCTTGCTTTCTCGGCCTATCTCATCCCGTTTTGGCTAAAAATAATGCTGGAAATAGGTTTTTGAATTTTTTTACAATTTTTTTCGGAATTTTCTTACCCGGGTCTAATATGAGCGGAATTCGGGACTAAATTTTTTTTTTTTTCTCTTTCCCGGCCTATCTCATCCCGTTTTGGCTAAAAATAATACCGAAAAGTGATTTTTTAATTTTTCGAATTTTTTTGTTATTTCTTTCGGAATTTTCTTGTCCAGGTCGAGTATGGACGGATTTCGGGACTAAAATTTTTTCCGCGCTTTCTCGGCCTATCTCATCCCGTTGTGGCTAAAAATAATGCTGGAATGAGGTTTTTTAATTTTTTGAATTTTTTTGCAATTTCTTTCGGAATTTTCTTACCAGGGTCGAGTATGAACGAAATTCGGGACTAAAATTTTTTTCTCGCTTTCTTGGCCAATCTCATCCCGTTTTGGCTAAAAATAATGCTGGAAATAGGTTTTTGAATTTTTTTGCATTTTTTTTCGAAATTTTTTTGCCCAGGTCGGGTATGAATTGAATTCGGAACTAAAATTTTTTTCTTGCTTTCTCGGCCTATCTCATCCCGTTTTGGCTAAAAATAATGCTGGAAATAGGTTTTTGAATTTTTTTTGCAATTATTTTCGGAATTTTCTGGCCATGGTCGAGTATTAACGGGATTCGGGGCTAAAATTGTTTTCTCACTTTCTCGGCCTATGCCCGTTGATTTTGGCTAAAAATAATACCGGAAAGAGGTTTTTTAATTTTTTGAATTTTTTGAGAATTTTTTCGAAATTTTCTTGCCCAGGTCGAATATGAACGGAATTCGGGACTAAAATTTTTTTCTCGCTTTCTCGGCCTATCTCATCCCCTTTTGGCTAAAAATAATGCGGAAAATAGGTTTTTGAATTTTTTGAATTTTTTTGCCATTTTCTTTCGGAATTTTCTTGCTCGGGTCGAGTATGGACGGAATTCGGGACTAAAATTTTTTTCCCTCTTTCTCGGCCAATCTCATCCCGTTTCGGCTAAAAATAATACCGGAAAGTGGTTTTTTTAATTTTTTGAATTTTTTTGCAATTTCTTTATGAATTTTCTTGCCTGTGTCGAGTATGGACGGAATTCGGGACTAAAATTTTTTCCTCACTTTCTCGGCCTATCTCATCCCGTTTTGGCTAAAAATAATGCAGGAAATAGGTTTTTGAATTTTTTTCGGAATTTTCTTGCTATGGTCGAGTATTAACGGGATTCGGGGGTAAAATTTTTTTCTCACTTTCTCGGCCAATGTCACCCGATTTTGGCTAAAAATAATGCCGGAGAGAGGTTGTTTAATTTTTCGAATTTTTTTGCAATTTCTTTCGGAATTTTCTTACCAGGGTCGAGTATGAACGAAATTTGGGATTAAAATTTTTTTCTCGCTTTCTCGGCCAATCTCATCCCGTTTTGGCTAAAAATAATGTTGGAAATAGGTTTTTGAATTTTTTTCGAAATTTTTTTGCCCAGGTCAGGTATGAATTGAATTCGGGACTAAAATTTTTTTCTTGCTTTCTCGGCCTATCTCATCCCGTTTTGGCTAAAAATAATGCTGGAAATAGGTTTTTGAATTTTTTTCGAAATTTTTTTGCCCAGGTCAGGTATGAATTGAATTCGGGACTAAAATTTTTTTCTTGCTTTCTCGGCCTATCTCATCCCGTTTTGGCTAAAAATAATGCTGGAAATAGGTTTTTGAATTTTTTTCGAAATTTTTTTGCCCAGGTCAGGTATGAATTGAATTCGGGACTAAAATTTTTTTCTTGCTTTCTCGGCCTATCTCATCCCGTTTTGGCTAAAAATAATGCTGGAAATAGGTTTTTGAATTTTTTTGCAATTTTTTTCGGAATTTTCTTACCCGGGTCTAATATGAGCGGAATTCGGGACTAAAATTTTTTTTTTTCTCTTTCCCGGCCTTTCTCATCCCGTTTTGGCTAAAAATAATACCGGAAAGTGGTTTTTTAATTTTTCGAATTTTTTTGCTATTTCTTTTGGAATTTTCTAGCCTAGGTCGAGTATGGACGGATTTCGGGACTAAAATTTTTTCCTCGCTTTCTCGTCCTATCTCATCCCGTTGTGGCTAAAAATAATGTTGGAATGAGGTTTTTTAATTTTTTGAATTTTTTTGCAATTTCTTTCGGAATTTTCTTACCAGGGTCGAGTATGAGCGGAATTCGGGACTAAAATTTTTTTTTTCTCTTTCCCGGCCTTTCTCATCCCGTTTTGGCTAAAAATAATACCGGAAAGTGGTTTTTTAATTTTTCGAATTTTTTTGCTATTTCTTTTGGAATTTTCTTGCCTAGGTCGAGTATGGTCGGAATTCGAGACTAAAATTTTTTTCTCGCTTTCTCGGCCAATCTCATCCCGTTTTGGCTAAAAATAATGCTGGAAATAGGTTTTTGAATTTTTTTTGCAATTATTTTCGGAATTTTCTGGCCATGGTCGAGTATTAACAGGATTCGGGGCTAAAATTGTTTTCTCACTTTCTCGGCCTATGCCCGTTGATTTTGGCTAAAAATAATACCGGAAAGAGGTTTTTTAATTTTTTGAATTTTTTGAGAATTTTTTCGAAATTTTCTTGCCCAGGTCGAATATGAACGGAATTCGGGACTAAAATTTTTTTCTCGCTTTCTCGGCCTATCTCATCCCCTTTTGGCTAAAAATAATGCCGGAAATAGGTTTTTGAATTTTTTGAATTTTTTTGCCATTGCTTTCGGAATTTTCTTGCTCGGGTCGAGTATGGACGGAATTCGGGACTAAAATTTTTTTCCCTCTTTCTCGGCCAATCTCATCCCGTTTCGGCTAAAAATAATACCGGAAAGTGGTTTTTTTAATTTTTTGAATTTTTTTGCAATTTCTTTATGAATTTTCTTGCCTGTGTCGAGTATGGACGGAATTCGGGACTAAAATTTTTTCCTCACTTTCTCGGCCTATCTCATCCCGTTTTGGCTAAAAATAATGCAGGAAATAGGTTTTTGAATTTTTTTCGGAATTTTCTTGCCATGGTCGAGTATTAACGGGATTCGGGGGTAAAATTTTTTTCTCACTTTCTCGGCCAATGTCACCCGATTTTGGCTAAAAATAATGCCGGAGAGAGGTTGTTTAATTTTTCGAATTTTTTTGCAATTTCTTTCGGAATTTTCTTACCAGGGTCGAGTATGAACGAAATTCGGGATTAAAATTTTTTTCTCGCTTTCTCGGCCAATCTCATCCCGTTTTGGCTAAAAATAATGTTGGAAATAGGTTTTTGAATTTTTTTCGAAATTTTTTTGCCCAGGTCAGGTATGAATTGAATTCGGGACTAAAATTTTTTTCTTGCTTTCTCGGCCTATCTCATCCCGTTTTGGCTAAAAATAATGCTGGAAATAGGTTTTTGAATTTTTTTCGAAATTTTTTTGCCCAGGTCAGGTATGAATTGAATTCGGGACTAAAATTTTTTTCTTGCTTTCTCGGCCTATCTCATCCCGTTTTGGCTAAAAATAATGCTGGAAATAGGTTTTTGAATTTTTTTCGAAATTTTTTTGCCCAGGTCAGGTATGAATTGAATTCGGGACTAAAATTTTTTTCTTGCTTTCTCGGCCTATCTCATCCCGTTTTGGCTAAAAATAATGCTGGAAATAGGTTTTTGAATTTTTTTGCAATTTTTTTCGGAATTTTCTTACCCGGGTCTAATATGAGCGGAATTCGGGACTAAAATTTTTTTTTTCTCTTTCCCGGCCTTTCTCATCCCGTTTTGGCTAAAAATAATACCGGAAAGTGGTTTTTTAATTTTTCGAATTTTTTTGCTATTTCTTTTGGAATTTTCTAGCCTAGGTCGAGTATGGACGGATTTCGGGACTAAAATTTTTTCCTCGCTTTCTCGTCCTATCTCATCCCGTTGTGGCTAAAAATAATGCTGGAATGAGGTTTTTTAATTTTTTGAATTTTTTTGCAATTTCTTTCGGAATTTTCTTACCAGGGTCGAGTATGAGCGGAATTCGGGACTAAAATTTTTTTTTTCTCTTTCCCGGCCTTTCTCATCCCGTTTTGGCTAAAAATAATACCGGAAAGTGGTTTTTTAATTTTTCGAATTTTTTTGCTATTTCTTTTGGAATTTTCTTGCCTAGTCGAGTATGGTCGGAATTCGAGACTAAAATTTTTTTCTCGCTTTCTCGGCCAATCTCATCCCGTTTTGGCTAAAAATAATGCTGGAAATAGGTTTTTGAATTTTTTTGCAATTATTTTCGGAATTTTCTTGCCATGGTCGAGTATTAACGGGATTTGGGGCTAAAATTGTTTTCTCACTTTCTCGGCCTATGCCCCCCGATTTTGGCTAAAAATAATACCGGAAAGAGGTTTTTTAATTTTTTGAATTTTTTGAGAATTTTTTCGAAATTTTCTTGCCCAGGTCGAATATGAACGGAATTCGGGACTAAAATTTTTTTCTCGCTTTCTCGGCCAATCTCATCCCGTTTTGGCTAAAAATAATGCTGGAAATAGATTTTTGAATTTTTTTGCAATTTTTTTCGAAATTTTTTTCCCCGGGTCGAGTATGGACGAATTTCGAGACTAAAATTTTTTCATCGCTTTCTCGGCCTATCTCATCCCGTTGTGGATAAAAATATTGCTGGAAATAGGTTTTTGAATTTTTTTGTAATTTTTTTCGGAATTTTCTTGCCATGGTCGAGTATTCACGGGATTCGAGGCTAAAATTTTTTTCTCACTTTCTCGGCCTATCTGACCCCATTTTGGCTAAAAATAAAGCCGGAGAGATGTTGTTTAATTTTTTGAATTTTTTTGCGAATTTTTTCGGAATTTTCTTGCTCAGTTCTAACATGAGCGGAATTCGGGACTAAAATTATTTTCTCTCTTTCCCGGCATATCTCATCCCGTTTTGGCTAAAAATAATACCGGAAAGTGGTTTTTTAATTTTTTTAATTTTTTTGCAATTTCTTTCGGAATTTTCTTGCCTGGGTCGAGTATGGACGGAATTCGGGTCTAAAATTTTTGTCTTTCTTTCCCGGCCTATGTCATCCCGTTTTGGATAAAAATAATACCAGAAAGTGATTTTTTAATTTTTTGAAGTTTTTTGCAATTTATTTCGGAATTTTCTTGCCCGGGTCGAGTAAGGTTGGAATTTGAGACTAAAATTTTTTTCTCGCTTTCTCGGCCTATCTCATCCCCTTTTGGCTAAAAATAATGACGGAAATAGGTTTTTGAATTTTTTGAATTTTTTTGCCATTTCTTTCGGAATTTTCTTCCTCGGGTCGAGTATGGACGGAATTCGGGACTAAAATTTTTTTCCCTCTTTCTCGGCCAATCTCATCCCGTTTCGGCTAAAAATAATACCGGAAAGTGGTTTTTTAATTTTTTGAATTTTTTTGCAATTTCTTTATGAATTTTCTTGCCTGTGTCGAGTATGGACGGAATTCGGGACTAAAATTTTTTCCTCACTTTCTCGGCCTATCTCATCCCGTTTTGGCTAAAAATAATGCAGGAAATAGGTTTTTGAATTTTTTTCGGAATTTTCTTGCCATGGTCGAGTATTAACGGGATTCGGGGGTAAAATTTTTTTCTCACTTTCTCGGCCAATGTCACCCGATTTTGGCTAAAAATAATGCCGGAGAGAGGTTGTTTAATTTTTCGATTTTTTTTGCAATTTCTTTTGGAATTTTCTTACCAGGGTCGAGTATGAACGAAATTTGGGATTAAAATTTTTTTCTCGCTTTCTCGGCCAATCTCATCCCGTTTTGGCTAAAAATAATGTTGGAAATAGGTTTTTGAATTTTTTTCGAAATTTTTTTGCCCAGGTCAGGTATGAATTGAATTCGGGACTAAAATTTTTTTCTTGCTTTCTCGGCCTATCTCATCCCGTTTTGGCTAAAAATAATGCTGGAAATAGGTTTTTGAATTTTTTTCGGAATTTTCTTACCCGGGTCTAATATGAGCGGAATTCGGGACTAAAATTTTTTTTTTCTCTTTCCCGGCCTTTCTCATCCCGTTTTGGCTAAAAATAATACCGGAAAGTGGTTTTTTAATTTTTCGAATTTTTTTGCTATTTCTTTTGGAATTTTCTAGCCTAGGTCGAGTATGGACGGATTTCGGGACTAAAATTTTTTCCTCGCTTTCTCGTCCTATCTCATCCCGTTGTGGCTAAAAATAATGCTGGAATGAGGTTTTTTAATTTTTTGAATTTTTTTGCAATTTCTTTCGGAATTTTCTTACCAGGGTCGAGTATGAGCGGAATTCGGAACTAAAATTTTTTTTTTCTCTTTCCCGGCCTTTCTCATCCCGTTTTGGCTAAAAATAATACCGGAAAGTGGTTTTTTAATTTTTCGAATTTTTTTGCTATTTCTTTTGGAATTTTCTTGCCTAGGTCGAGTATGGTCGGAATTCGAGACTAAAATTTTTTTCTCGCTTTCTCGGCCAATCTCATCCCGTTTTGGCTAAAAATAATTCTGGAAATAGGTTTTTGAATTTTTTTGCAATTATTTTCGGAATTTTCTTGCCATGGTCGAGTATTAACTGGATTTGGGGCTAAAATTGTTTTCTCACTTTCTCGGCCTATGCCCCCCGATTTTGGCTAAAAATAATACCGGAAAGAGGTTTTTTAATTTTTTGAATTTTTTGAGAATTTTTTCGAAATTTTCTTGCCCAGGTCGAATATGAACGGAATTCGGGACTAAAATTTTTTTCTCGCTTTCTCGGCCAATCTCATCCCGTTTTGGCTAAAAATAATGCTGGAAATAGATTTTTGAATTTTTTTGCAATTTTTTTCGAAATTTTTTTGCCCGGGTCGAGTATGGACGAATTTCGAGACTAAAATTTTTTCATCGCTTTCTCGGCCTATCTCATCCCGTTGTGGATAAAAATATTGCTGGAAATAGGTTTTTGAATTTTTTTGTAATTTTTTTCGGAATTTTCTTGCCATGGTCGAGTATTCACGGGATTCGAGGCTAAAATTTTTTTCTCACTTTCTCGGCCTATCTGACCCCATTTTGGCTAAAAATAAAGCCGGAGAGATGTTGTTTAATTTTTTGAATTTTTTTGCGAATTTTTTCGGAATTTTCTTGCCTGGGTCGAGTATGGACGGAATTCGGGTCTAAAATTTTTGTCTTTCTTTCCCGGCCTATGTCATCCCGTTTTGGATAAAAATAATACCAGAAAGTGATTTTTTAATTTTTTGAAGTTTTTTGCAATTTATTTCGGAATTTTCTTGCCCGGGTCGAGTAAGGTTGGAATTCGAGACTAAAATTTTTTTCTCGCTTTCTCGGCCTATCTCATCCCCTTTTGGCTAAAAATAATGCCGGAAATAGGTTTTTGAATTTTTTGAATTTTTTTGCCATTTCTTTCGGAATTTTCTTGCTCGGGTCGAGTATGGACGGAATTCGGGACTAAAATTTTTTTTTCTCTTTCATGGCCTATCTCATCCCGTTTCAGCTAAAAATAATACCGGAAAGTGGTTTTTTATTTTTTTGAATTTTTTTGCAATTTCTTTATGAATTTTCTTGCCTGTGTCGAGTATGGACGGAATTCGGGACTAAAATTTTTTCCTCACTTTCTCGGCCTATCTCATCTCGTTTTGGCTAAAAATAATGCAGGAAATAGGTTTTTGAATTTTTTTCGGAATTTTCTTGCAATGGTCGAGTATTAACGGGATTTGGGGCTAAAATTTTTTTCTCACTTTCTCGACCAATGTCACCCGATTTTGGCTAAAAATAATGCCGGAGAGAGGTTGTTTAATTTTTCGAATTTTTTTGCAATTTCTTTCGGAATTTTCTTACCAGGGTCGAGTATGAACGAAATTCGGGACTAAAATTTTTTTCTCGCTTTCTCGGCCAATCTCATCCCGTTTTGGCTAAAAGTAATGCTGGAAATAGGTTTTTGAATTTTTTTCGAAATTTTTTTGCCCAGGTCAGGTATGAATTGAATTCGGGACTAAAATTTTTTTCTTGCTTTCTCGGCCTATCTCATCCCGTTTTGGCTAAAAATAATGCTGGAAATAGGTTTTTGAATTTTTTTACAATTTTTTTCGGAATTTTCTTACCCGGGTCTAATATGAGCGGAATTCGGGACTAAATTTTTTTTTTTTTCTCTTTCCCGGCCTATCTCATCCCGTTTTGGCTAAAAATAATACCGAAAAGTGATTTTTTAATTTTTCGAATTTTTTTGTTATTTCTTTCGGAATTTTCTTGCCCAGGTCGAGTATGGACGGATTTCGGGACTAAAATTTTTTCCGCGCTTTCTCGGCCTATCTCATCCCGTTGTGGCTAAAAATAATGCTGGAATGAGGTTTTTTAATTTTTTGAATTTTTTTGCAATTTCTTTCGGAATTTTCTTACCAGGGTCGAGTATGAACGAAATTCGGGACTAAAATTTTTTTCTCGCTTTCTTGGCCAATCTCATCCCGTTTTGGCTAAAAATAATGCTGGAAATAGGTTTTTGAATTTTTTTGCATTTTTTTTCGAAATTTTTTTGCCCAGGTCGGGTATGAATTGAATTCGGAACTAAAATTTTTTTCTTGCTTTCTCGGCCTATCTCATCCCGTTTTGGCTAAAAATAATGCTGGAAATAGGTTTTTGAATTTTTTTTGCAATTATTTTCGGAATTTTCTGGCCATGGTCGAGTATTAACGGGATTCGGGGCTAAAATTGTTTTCTCACTTTCTCGGCCTATGCCCGTTGATTTTGGCTAAAAATAATACCGGAAAGAGGTTTTTAATTTTTTGAATTTTTTGAGAATTTTTTCGAAATTTTCTTGCCCAGGTCGAATATGAACGGAATTCGGGACTAAAATTTTTTTCTCGCTTTCTCGGCCTATCTCATCCCCTTTTGGCTAAAAATAATGCCGGAAATAGGTTTTTGAATTTTTTGAATTTTTTTGCCATTTCTTTCGGAATTTTCTTGCTCGGGTCGAGTATGGACGGAATTCGGGACTAAAATTTTTTTCCCTCTTTCTCGGCCAATCTCATCCCGTTTCGGCTAAAAATAATACCGGAAAGTGGTTTTTTTAATTTTTTGAATTTTTTTGCAATTTCTTTATGAATTTTCTTGCCTGTGTCGAGTATGGACGGAATTCGGGACTAAAATTTTTTCCTCACTTTCTCGGCCTATCTCATCCCGTTTTGGCTAAAAATAATGCAGGAAATAGGTTTTTGAATTTTTTTCGGAATTTTCTTGCCATGGTCGAGTATTAACGGGATTCGGGGGTAAAATTTTTTTCTCACTTTCTCGGCCAATGTCACCCGATTTTGGCTAAAAATAATGCCGGAGAGAGGTTGTTTAATTTTTCGAATTTTTTTGCAATTTCTTTCGGAATTTTCTTACCAGGGTCGAGTATGAACGAAATTTGGGATTAAAATTTTTTTCTCGCTTTCTCGGCCAATCTCATCCCGTTTTGGCTAAAAATAATGTTGGAAATAGGTTTTTGAATTTTTTTCGAAATTTTTTTGCCCAGGTCAGGTATGAATTGAATTCGGGACTAAAATTTTTTTCTTGCTTTCTCGGCCTATCTCATCCCGTTTTGGCTAAAAATAATGCTGGAAATAGGTTTTTGAATTTTTTTCGAAATTTTTTTGCCCAGGTCAGGTATGAATTGAATTCGGGACTAAAATTTTTTTCTTGCTTTCTCGGCCTATCTCATCCCGTTTTGGCTAAAAATAATGCTGGAAATAGGTTTTTGAATTTTTTTGCAATTTTTTTCGGAATTTTCTTACCCGGGTCTAATATGAGCGGAATTCGGGACTAAAATTTTTTTTTTCTCTTTCCCGGCCTTTCTCATCCCGTTTTGGCTAAAAATAATACCGGAAAGTGGTTTTTTAATTTTTCGAATTTTTTTGCTATTTCTTTTGGAATTTTCTAGCCTAGGTCGAGTATGGACGGATTTCGGGACTAAAATTTTTTCCTCGCTTTCTCGTCCTATCTCATCCCGTTGTGGCTAAAAATAATGCTGGAATGAGGTTTTTTAATTTTTTGAATTTTTTTGCAATTTCTTTCGGAATTTTCTTACCAGGGTCGAGTATGAGCGGAATTCGGGACTAAAATTTTTTTTTTCTCTTTCCCGGCCTTTCTCATCCCGTTTTGGCTAAAAATAATACCGGAAAGTGGTTTTTTAATTTTTCGAATTTTTTTGCTATTTCTTTTGGAATTTTCTTGCCTAGGTCGAGTATGGTCGGAATTCGAGACTAAAATTTTTTTCTCGCTTTCTCGGCCAATCTCATCCCGTTTTGGCTAAAAATAATGCTGGAAATATGGTTTTTGAATTTTTTTGCAATTATTTTCGGAATTTTCTTGCCATGGTCGAGTATTAACGGGATTTGGGGCTAAAATTGTTTTCTCACTTTCTCGGCCTATGCCCCCCGATTTTGGCTAAAAATAATACCGGAAAGAGGTTTTTTAATTTTTTGAATTTTTTGAGAATTTTTTCGAAATTTTCTTGCCCAGGTCGAATATGAACGGAATTCGGGACTAAAATTTTTTTCTCGCTTTCTCGGCCAATCTCATCCCGTTTTGGCTAAAAATAATGCTGGAAATAGATTTTTGAATTTTTTTGCAATTTTTTTCGAAATTTTTTTGCCCGGGTCGAGTATGGACGAATTTCGAGACTAAAATTTTTTCATCGCTTTCTCGGCCTATCTCATCCCGTTGTGGATAAAAATATTGCTGGAAATAGGTTTTTGAATTTTTTTGTAATTTTTTTCGGAATTTTCTTGCCATGGTCGAGTATTCACGGGATTCGAGGCTAAAATTTTTTTCTCACTTTCTCGGCCTATCTGACCCCATTTTGGCTAAAAATAAAGCCGGAGAGATGTTGTTTAATTTTTTGAATTTTTTTGCGAATTTTTTCGGAATTTTCTTGCTCAGTTCTAACATGAGCGGAATTCGGGACTAAAATTATTTTCTCTCTTTCCCGGCATATCTCATCCCGTTTTGGCTAAAAATAATACCGGAAAGTGGTTTTTTAATTTTTTTAATTTTTTTGCAATTTCTTTCGGAATTTTCTTGCCTGGGTCGAGTATGGACGGAATTCGGGTCTAAAATTTTTGTCTTTCTTTCCCGGCCTATGTCATCCCGTTTTGGATAAAAATAATACCAGAAAGTGATTTTTTAATTTTTTGAAGTTTTTTGCAATTTATTTCGGAATTTTCTTGCCCGGGTCGAGTAAGGTTGGAATTCGAGACTAAAATTTTTTTCTCGCTTTCTCGGCCTATCTCATCCCCTTTTGGCTAAAAATAATGCCGGAAATAGGTTTTTGAATTTTTTGAATTTTTTTGCCATTTCTTTCGGAATTTTCTTGCTCGGGTCGAGTATGGACGGAATTCGGGACTAAAATTTTTTTTTCTCTTTCATGGCCTATCTCATCCCGTTTCAGCTAAAAATAATACCGGAAAGTGGTTTTTTATTTTTTTGAATTTTTTTGCAATTTCTTTATGAATTTTCTTGCCTGTGTCGAGTATGGACGGAATTCGGGACTAAAATTTTTTCCTCACTTTCTCGGCCTATCTCATCCCGTTTTGGCTAAAAATAATGCAGGAAATAGGTTTTTGAATTTTTTTCGGAATTTTCTTGCCATGGTCGAGTATTAACGGGATTCGGGGGTAAAATTTTTTTCTCACTTTCTCGGCCAATGTCACCCGATTTTGGCTAAAAATAATGCCGGAGAGAGGTTGTTTAATTTTTCGAATTTTTTTGCAATTTCTTTTGGAATTTTCTTACCAGGGTCGAGTATGAACGAAATTTGGGATTAAAATTTTTTTCTCGCTTTCTCGGCCAATCTCATCCCGTTTTGGCTAAAAATAATGTTGGAAATAGGTTTTTGAATTTTTTTCGAAATTTTTTTGCCCAGGTCAGGTATGAATTGAATTCGGGACTAAAATTTTTTTCTTGCTTTCTCGGCCTATCTCATCCCGTTTTGGCTAAAAATAATGCTGGAAATAGGTTTTTGAATTTTTTTGCAATTTTTTTCGGAATTTTCTTACCCGGGTCTAATATGAGCGGAATTCGGGACTAAAATTTTTTTTTTCTCTTTCCCGGCCTTTCTCATCCCGTTTTGGCTAAAAATAATACCGGAAAGTGGTTTTTTAATTTTTCGAATTTTTTTGCTATTTCTTTTGGAATTTTCTAGCCTAGGTCGAGTATGGACGGATTTCGGGACTAAAATTTTTTCCTCGCTTTCTCGTCCTATCTCATCCCGTTGTGGCTAAAAATAATGCTGGAATGAGGTTTTTTAATTTTTTGAATTTTTTTGCAATTTCTTTCGGAATTTTCTTACCAGGGTCGAGTATGAGCGGAATTCGGAACTAAAATTTTTTTTTTCTCTTTCCCGGCCTTTCTCATCCCGTTTTGGCTAAAAATAATACCGGAAAGTGGTTTTTTAATTTTTCGAATTTTTTTGCTATTTCTTTTGGAATTTTCTTGCCTAGGTCGAGTATGGTCGGAATTCGAGACTAAAATTTTTTTCTCGCTTTCTCGGCCAATCTCATCCCGTTTTGGCTAAAAATAATTCTGGAAATAGGTTTTTGAATTTTTTTGCAATTATTTTCGGAATTTTCTTGCCATGGTCGAGTATTAACTGGATTTGGGGCTAAAATTGTTTTCTCACTTTCTCGGCCTATGCCCCCCGATTTTGGCTAAAAATAATACCGGAAAGAGGTTTTTTAATTTTTTGAATTTTTTGAGAATTTTTTCGAAATTTTCTTGCCCAGGTCGAATATGAACGGAATTCGGGACTAAAATTTTTTTCTCGCTTTCTCGGCCAATCTCATCCCGTTTTGGCTAAAAATAATGCTGGAAATAGATTTTTGAATTTTTTTGCAATTTTTTTCGAAATTTTTTTCCCCGGGTCGAGTATGGACGAATTTCGAGACTAAAATTTTTTCATCGCTTTCTCGGCCTATCTCATCCCGTTGTGGATAAAAATATTGCTGGAAATAGGTTTTTGAATTTTTTTGTAATTTTTTTCGGAATTTTCTTGCCATGGTCGAGTATTCACGGGATTCGAGGCTAAAATTTTTTTCTCACTTTCTCGGCCTATCTGACCCCATTTTGGCTAAAAATAAAGCCGGAGAGATGTTGTTTAATTTTTTGAATTTTTTTGCGAATTTTTTCGGAATTTTCTTGCCTGGGTCGAGTATGGACGGAATTCGGGTCTAAAATTTTTGTCTTTCTTTCCCGGCCTATGTCATCTCGTTTTGGATAAAAATAATACCAGAAAGTGATTTTTTAATTTTTTGAAGTTTTTTGCAATTTATTTCGGAATTTTCTTGCCCGGGTCGAGTAAGGTTGGAATTTGAGACTAAAATTTTTTTCTCGCGCTTTCTCGGCCTATCTCATCCCCTTTTGGCTAAAAATAATGCCGGAAATAGGTTTTTGAATTTTTTGAATTTTTTTGCCATTTCTTTCGGAATTTTCTTGCTCGGGTCGAGTATGGACGGAATTCGGGACTAAAATTTTTTT
>NW_022155202.1:0-15494 GCF_001633185.2 Quercus lobata | reverse complement strand
TAAATAAATGACAACAAAATTTTTAAAATTAAAAACATTGATGCCAGGCTTCATTTCAGAAGAAACGGGTGAGGACCGGCCAAAAAATAGAGTGGAAAAAAAATTTCATTCCTATCCGTTCGAACCCGACCCGAGTTAGGAAATTCATAAATAAATGCAAAAAAATTTTAAAAATTAAAAAAGCTCGTCCAGGCTTCATTTCAAGACGAAACAGGTCAGGACAGTTTGAAAAATAGAGAACGAAAAAAATTTCATTCCGATTCGTTCGAAAAAAATTTTAAAATTAAAAAACATCATCCACGCTTTATTTCAAGAAGAAACGAGTCAGGACAGGCCGAAAAATAGAGAACAAAAAAAATTTCATTCCTATCCGATCGAACCCGACCCGAGTTAGAAAATTCAAAAATAAACGCAAAAAAATTTTAAAAATGAAAAAACATCATCCAGGCTTCATTTCATGAAGAAACTAGTCAGGACAGGCCGAAAAATAGAGAACAACAAAAATTTCATTCCTATCCGTACAAACCCGACCCCAGTTAGAAAATTCAAAAATAAATGCAAAAAAATTTCAAAAATTAAAATATATCATCCAGGCCTCATTTCAAGAAGTAACGGGTGAGGACAGGCCGAAAAATAGAGAACAAAAAAAATTTCATTCCTATCCGTTTCAAGACGAAACGGGTCAGGACAGTTCGAAAAATAGAGAACGAAAAAAATTTCATTCCGATCCGTTCGAGCCCGACCCGAGTTAGAAAATTCAAAAATAAACGCAAAAAAATTTTAAAAATTAAAAAACATCATCCACTCTTCATTACAAGAAGAAACGAGTCAGGACAGGACGAAAAATATAGAACAAAAAAAATTTCATTCCTATCCGTACAAACCCGACCCGAGTTAGAAAATTCAATAATAAATGCAAAAAAATTTTAAAAATTAAAAAACATCATCCAGGCTTCATTTCAAGAAGAAACGGGTGAGGACAGGCCGAAAAATAGAGAACAAAAAAAATTTCATTCCGATCCGTTCGAACCAGACCCGAGTTAGAAAATTCAAAAATAAATGCAAAAAAATTCTAAAAATTAAAACACATCATCCAGGCAACATTTCAAGAAGAAACAGGACAAGACAGGCCGAAAAATACAGAACAAAAAAAATTTCATTCCGATCCGTCCGAACCCGACCCGAGTTAGAAAATTCAAAAAAATAAAAGCAAAAAATTTTAAAAATTTAAAAACAGTTCATCCAGGCTCATATTCAAGACGAACGGTCAGGACAGGCTGAAAAATAGAGAAAGAAAAAAATTTCATTCCTATCCGTTCGAACAAGACCCGAGTTAGAAAATTCAAAAATAAACGCAAAAAAATTTTAAAAATTAAAAAACATCACCCAGGCTTCATTACAAGAAGAAACAGGTCAGGACAGGCCGAAAAATGGGGAAGAAAAAAAATTTTCTTCCTATCCGTTCGAACCAGACTCGAGTTAGAAAATTCAAAAATAAATGCAAAAAAATTCTAAAAATTAAAACACATCATCCAGGCTACATTTCAAGAAGAAACAGGTCAGGACAGGCCGAAAAATACAGAACAAAAAAAATTTCATTCCGAATCCGTCCGAACCCGACCCGAGTTAGAAAATTCAAAAATAAAAGCAAAAAAATTTGAAAAATTAAAAAACATCATCCAGGCTTCATTTCAAGACGAAACGGGTCAGGACAGGCCAAAAAATAGAGAAGGAAAAAAATTTCATTCCTATCCGTTCGAACCCGACCCGAGTTAGAAAATTCAAAAATAAAAGCAAAAAAATTTTAAAAATTAAAAAAGCTTGTCCAGGCTTCATTTCAAGACGAAACGGGTCAGGACAGTTCGAAAAATAGAGAACGAAAAAAATTTCATTCCGATTCGTTCGAAAAAAATTTTAAAAATTAAAAAACATCATCCACGCTTTATTTCAAGAAGAAACGAGTCAGGACAGGCCGAAAAATAGAGAACAAAAAAAATTTCATTCTTATCCGATCGAACCCGACCCGAGTTAGAAAATTCAAAGATAAACGCAAAAAAATTTTAAAAAAGAAAAAACATCATCCAGGCTTCATTTCATGAAGAAACTAGTCAGGACAGGCCGAAAAATAGAGAACAACAAAAATTTCATTCCTATCCGTACAAACCCGACCCCAGTTAGAAAATTCAAAAATAAATGCAAAAAAATTTCAAAAATTAAAATATATCATCCAGGCCTCATTTCAAGAAGTAACGGGTGAGGACAGGCCGAAAAATAGAGAACAAAAAAAATTTCATTCCTATCCGTTTCAAGACGAAACGGGTCAGGACAGTTCGAAAAATAGAGAACGAAAAAAATTTCATTCCGATCCGTTTGAGCCCGACACGAGTTAGAAAATTCAAAAATAAACGCAAAAAAATTTTAAAAATTAAAAAACATCATCCACTCTTCATTACAAGAAGAAACGAGTCAGGACAGGCCGAAAAATATAGAACAAAAAAAATTTCATTCCTATCCGTACAAACCCGACCCGAGTTAGAAAATTCAATAATAAATGCAAAAAAATTTTAAAAATTAAAAAACATCATCCAGGCTTCATTTCAAGAAGAAACGGGTGAGGACAGGCCGAAAAATAGAGAACAAAAAAAATTTCATTCCGATCCGTTCGAACCAGACCCGAGTTAGAAAATTCAAAAATAAATGCAAAAAAATTCTAAAAATTAAAACACTTCATCCAGGCAACATTTCAAGAAGAAACAGGACAAGACAGGCCGAAAAATACATAACAAAAAAAATTTCATTCCGATCCGTCCGAACCCGACCCGAGTTAGAAAATTCAAAAATAAAAGCAAAAAAATTTTAAAAATTAAAAAACATCATCCAGGCTTCATTTCCGAAACGGGTCAGGACAGGCCGAAAAATAGAGAAAGAAAAAATTTCATTCCTATCCGTTCGAACAAGACCCGAGTTAAAATTCAAAAATAAACGCAAAAAAATTTTAAAAATTAAAAAACATCATCCAGGCTTCATTTCAAAACGAAACGGGTCAGGACAGGCCGAAAAATAGAGAAAGAAAAAAATTTCATTCCTATCCGTTCGAACAAGACCCGAGTTAGAAAATTCAAAAATAAACGCAAAAAAATTTTAAAAATTAAAAAACATCATCCAGGCTTCATTTCAAGAAGAAACAGGTCAGGACTGGCCGAAAAATAGGGAAGAAAAAAAATTTTCTTCCTATCCGTTCGAACCAGACCCGAGTTAGAAAATTCAAAAATAAATGCAAAAAAATTCTAAAAATTAAAACACATCATCCAGGCTACATTTCAAGAAGAAACAGGTCAGGACAGGCCGAAAAATACAGAACAAAAAAAATTTCATTCCAATCCGTCCGAACCCGACCCGAGTTAGAAAATTAAAATAAACGCAAAAAAATTTTAAAAATTAAAAAACATCATCCAGGCTTCATTTAAAGAAGAAACGGGTCAGGACAAGCCGAAAAATAGAGAAGAAAAAAATTTTCTTCCTATCCGTTCGAACCAGACCCGAGTTAGAAAATTCAAAAATAAATGCAAAAACTTCTAAAAATTAAAACACATAATCCGGCTACATTTCAAGAAGAAACAGGTCAGGACAGGCCGAAAAATACAGAACAAAAAAAAATTCATTCCAATCCGTTCGAACCCGACCCGAGTTAGAAAATTCAAAAATAAAAGCAAAAAAATTTTAAAAATTAAAAAACATCATCCAGGCTTCATTTCAAGACGAAACGGGTCAGGACAGGCCGAAAAATAGAGGACGAAAAAAATTTCATTCCAATCCGTTCGCCCGAACCCGAGTTAGAAAATTCAAAAATAAATGCAAAAACTTCTAAAAATTAAAACACATAATCCGGGCTACATTTCAAGAAGAAACAGGTCAGGACAGGCCGAAAAATACAGAACAAAAAAAACTTCATTCCAATCCGTTCGAACCCGACCCGAGTTAGAAATTCAAAAATAAAAGCAAAAAAATTTTAAAAATTAAAAAACATCATCCAGGCTTCATTTCAAGAAAGAAACGGGTGAGGACGCGGCCACAAATAGAGGTGGAAAAAAAATGTTCATTCCTATCCGTCGAACCGACCCGAGTTAGAAAATTCATAAATAATGCAAAAAAATTTTAAAAGATTAAGAGTGTCCAGGCTTCAATTCCAAGACGAAACGGGTCAGGACAGTTCGAAAAATAGAGAACGAAAAAAATTTCATTCCGATTCGTTCGAAAAAAATTTTAAAAATTAAAAAACATCATCCACGCTTTATTTCAAGAAAAAACGAGTCAGGACTGGCCGAAAAATAGAGAACAAAAAAAATTTCATTCCTATCCGATCGAACCCGACCCGAGTTAGAAAATTCAAAAATAAACGCAAAAAAATTTTAAAAATGAAAAAACATCATCCAGGCTTCATTTCATGAAGAAACTAGTCAGGACAGGCCGAAAAATAGAGAACAACAAAAATTTCATTCCTATCCGTACAAACCCGACCCCAGTTAGAAAATTCAAAAATAAATGCAAAAAAATTTCAAAAATTAAAAAACATCATCCAGGCCTCATTTCAAGAAGTAACGGGTGAGGACAGGCCGAAAAATAGAGAACAAAAAAAATTTCATTCCTATCCGTTTCAAGACGAAACGGGTCAGGACAGTTCGAAAAATAGAGAACGAAAAAAATTTCATTCCGATCCGTTCGAGCCCGACCCGAGTTAGAAAATTCAAAAATAAACGCAAAAAAATTTTAAAAATTAAAAAACATCATCCACTCTTCATTACAAGAAGAAACGAGTCAGGACAGGCCGAAAAATATAGAACAAAAAAAATTTCATTCATATCCGTACAAACCCGACCCGAGTTAGAAAATTCAATAATAAATGCAAAAAAATTTTAAAAATTAAAAAACATCATCCAGGCTTCATTTCAAGAAGAAACGGGTGAGGACAGGCCGAAAAATAGAGAACAAAAAAAATTTCATTCCGATCCGTTCGAACCAGACCCGAGTTAGAAAATTCAAAAATAAATGCAAAAAAATTCTAAAAATTAAAACACATCATCCAGGCAACATTTCAAGAAGAAACAGGACAAGACAGGCCGAAAAATACAGAACAAAAAAAATTTCATTCCGATCCGTCCGAACCCGACCCGAGTTAGAAAATTCAAAAATAAAAGCAAAAAAATTTTAAAAATTAAAAAACATCATCCAGGCTTCATTTCAAGACGAAACGGGTCAGGACAGGCCGAAAAATAGAGAAAGAAAAAAATTTCATTCCTATCCGTTCGAACCGACCCGAGTTAGAAAATTCAAAAATAAACGCAAAAAAATTTTAAAAATTAAAAAACATCATCCAGGCTTCATTTCAAGAAGAAACAGGTCAGGACAGGCCGAAAAATAGAGAAGAAAAAAAATTTTCTTCCTATCCGTTCGAACCAGACCCGAGTTAGAAAATTCAAAAATAAATGCAAAAAAATTCTAAAAATTAAAACACATCATCCGGGCTACATTTCAAGAAGAAACAGGTCAGGACAGGCCGAAAAATACAGAACAAAAAAAATTTCATTCCTATCCGTCGAACCCGACCCGAGTTAGAAAATTCAAAAATAAAAAAAAAATTAAAAACATCATCCAGGCTTCATTTCAAGACGAAACGGGTCAGGACAGGCCGAAAAATAGAGAAAGAAAAAAATTTCATTCCTATCCGTTCGAACCCGACCCGAGTTAGAAAATTCAAAAATAAACACAAAAAAATTTTAAAAATTAAAAAACATCATCCAGGCTTCATTTCAAGATGAAACGGTTCAGGACATACCGAAAAATAGATAACAAAAAAAATTTCATTCCTATCCGATCGAACCCGACCCGAGTTAGAAAATTCAAAAATAAACGCAAAAAAATTTTAAAAATTAAAAAACATCATCCAGGCTTCATTTCAAGAAGAAACGGGTAAGGACAGGCCGAAAAATAGAGAAGAAAAAAAATTTTCTTCCCATCCGTTCGAACCAGACCCGAGTTAGAAAATTCAAAAATAAATGCAAAAAAATTCTAAAAATTAAAACACATCATCCGGGCTACATTTCAAGAAGAAACAGGTCAGGACAGGCTGAAAAATACAGAACAAAAAAAATTTCATTCCAATCCGTTTGAACCCGACCCGAGTTAGAAAATTCAAAAATAAAAGCAAAAAAATTTTAAAAATTAAAAAACATCATCCAAGCTTCATTTCAAGACGAAACGGGTCAGGACAGGCCGAAAAATAGAGAACGAAAAAAATTTCATTCCTATCCGTTCGAACCCGACCCGAGTTAGAAAATTAAAAAATAAACGCAAAAAAATTTTAAAAATTAAAAAACATCATCCAGGCTTCATTTCAAGATGAAACGGTTCAGGACAGATCGAAAAATAGATAACAAAAAAAATTTCATTCCTATCCGATCGAACCCGACCCGAGTTAGAAAATTCAAAAATAAACGCAAAAAAATTTTAAAAATTAAAAAACATCATCCAGGCTTCATTTCAAGAAGAAACGGGTCAGGACAGCCGAAAAATAGAGAAGAAAAAAAATTTTCTTCCTATCCGTTCGAACCAGACCCGAGTTAGAAAATTCAAAAATAAATGCAAAAACTTCTAAAAATTAAAACACATAATCCAGGCTACAGTTCAAGAAGAAACAGGTCAGGACCGGCCGAAAAATACAGAACAAAAAAAAAATTCATTCCAATCCGTTCGAACCCTACCCGAGTTAGAAAATTCAAAAATAAAAGCAAAAAAATTTTAAAAATTAAAAAACATCATCCAGGCTTCATTTCAAGACGAAACGGGTCAGGACAGGCCGAAAAATAGAGAACGAAAAAAATTTCATTCCTATCCGATCGAACCCGACCCGAGTTAGAAAATTCAAAAATAAACGCAAAAAAAATTTAAAAATGAAAAAACATCATCCAGGCTTCATTTCACGAAGAAACTAGTTAGGACAGGCCGAAAAATAGAGAACAACAAAAATTTCATTCTTATCCGTACAAACCCGACCCCAGTTAGAAAATTCAAAAATAAATGCAAAAAAATTTCAAAAATTAAAATATATCATCCAGGCCTCATTTCAAGAAGTAACGGGTGAGGACAGGCCGAAAAATAGAGAACAAAAAAAATTTCATTCCTATCCGTTTCAAGACGAAACGGGTCAGGACAGTTCGAAAAATAGAGAACGAAAAAAATTTCATTCCGATCCGTTCGAGCCCGACCCGAGTTAGAAAATTCAAAAATAAACGCAAAAAAATTTTAAAAATTAAAAAACATCATCCACCCTTCATTACAAGAAGAAACGAGTCAGGACAGGCCGAAAAATATAGAACAAAAAAAATTTCATTCATATCCGTACAAACCCGACCCGAGTTAGAAAATTCAATAATAAATGCAAAAAAATTTTAAAAATTAAAAAACATCATCCAGGCTTCATTTCAAGAAGAAACGGGTGAGGACAGGCCGAAAAATAGAGAACAAAAAAAATTTCATTCCGATCCGTTCGAACCAGACCCGAGTTAGAAAATTCAAAAATAAATGCAAAAAAATTTTAAAAATTAAAAAACATCATCCAGGCTTCATTTCAAGATGAAACGGTTCAGGACAGATCGAAAAATAGATAACAAAAAAAATTTCATTCCTATCCGATCGAACCCGACCCGAGTTAGAAAATTCAAAAATAAACGCAAAAAAATTTTAAAAATTAAAAAACATCATCCAGACTTCATTTTAAGAAGAAACGGGTGAGGACAGGCCGAAAAATAGAGAATAAAAAAAATTTCATTCCGATCCGATTCGAAACCCGACCCGATTTTAGAAAATTCAAAAATAAAAGCAAAAAAATTCTAAAAATCAAAAAACATCATCCAGGTTTCATTTCAAGGCGAAACGGGTGAAGACAGGCCGAAAAATAGAGAATAAAAAGAATTTCTTTCCGATCCGTTCGAACCCGACTCGAGTTAGAAAATTCAAAAATAAATGCAAAAAAATTCTAAAAATTAAAAAACATCATCCAGGCTTCATTTCAAGATAAAACAGGTCATGACAGGCTAAAAAATAGAGAACAAAAAAAATTTCATTCCTATCCGATCGAACCCGACCCGAGTTAGAAAATTCAAAAATAAACGCAAAAAAATTTTAAAAATTAAAAAACATCAACCAGGCTTCATTTCAAGAAGAAACAGGTCAGGACAGGCCGAAAAATAGGGAAGAAAAAAATTTTTCTTCCTATCCGTTCGAACCAGACCCGAGTTAGAAAATTCAAAAAAATAAATGGAAAAAATTTCTAAAAATTAAAAACACATCATCCAGGGCTACATTTCAAGGAAGGAAAACAGGTCAGGACAGGCCGAAAAAATTAACATAAACAAAAGAAATTTCATTCCGATCCGTTCAGGCCGAACCCGACCCGAGTTAGAAAATTAAAAAAAATAAACGCAAAAAAATTTAAAAATAAAAAACATCAATTCCAGGCATCATTTTTCTAGATGAAACGGTTCAGGACAGATCGAAAAATAGATTACAAAAAAAATTTCATTCCTATCCGATCGAACCCGACCCGAGTTAGAAAATTCAAAAATAAACGCAAAAAAAATTTTAAAAATTAAAAAACATTATCCAGGCTTCATTTCAAGAAGAAACGGGTTCAGGACAAGCCGAAAAAATAGAGAAAGAAAAAAAAATTTCTTCCTATATCGTTCGAACCCAGACCCGAGTTAGAAATTCAAAAATAAATGCAAAAACTTCTAAAGGAAAATTATTTAAAACACCATAATCCGGGGCTTACATTTCAAGACGAAACGGGTCAGGACAGTCCGAAAAAGAGAGAACGAAAAAATTTTAACTCCTATCCGATCGAACCCAACCCGAGTTAGAAAATTCAAAAATAAACGCAAAAAAATTTTAAAAATTAAAAAACATCATCCAGGCTTCATTCAAGGAAGAAACGAGTCAGGCCAGGCCGAAAAATAGAGAACAAAAAAAATTTCATTCCTATCCGTACAAACCCGACCCGAGTTAAAAAATTCAATAATAAATGCAAAAAAATTTTAAAAATTAAAAAACATTATCCAGGCTTCATTTCAAGAAGAAACGGGTGAGGACAGGCCAAAAAATAGAGTGAAAAAAAATTTCATTCCTATCCGTTCGAACCCGACCCGAGTTAGAAAATTCATAAATAAATGCAAAAAAATTTTAAAAATTAAAAAAGCTTGTCCAGGCTTCATTTCAAGACGAAACGGGTCAGGACAGTTCGAAAAATAGAGAACGAAAAAAATTTCATTCCGATTCGTTCGAAAAAAATTTTAAAAATTAAAAAACATCATCCACGCTTTATTTCAAGAAGAAACGAGTCAGGACAGGCCGAAAAATAGAGAACAAAAAAAATTTCATTCCTATCCGATCGAACCCGACCCGAGTTAGAAAATTCAAAAATAAACGCAAAAAAATTTTAAAAATTAAAAAACATCATCCAGGCTTCATTTCATGAAGAAACTAGTCAGGACAGGCCGAAAAATAGAGAACAACAAAAATTTCATTCCTATCCGTACAAACCCGACCCCAGTTAGAAAATTCAAAAATAAATGCAAAAAAATTTCAAAAATTAAAATATATCATCCAGGCCTCATTTCAAGAAGTAACGGGTGAGGACAGGCCGAAAAATAGAGAACAAAAAAAATTTCATTCCTATCCGTTTCAAGACGAAACGGGTCAGGACAGTTCGAAAAATAGAGAACGAAAAAAATTTCATTCCGATCCGTTTGAGCCCGACACGAGTTAGAAAATTCAAAAATAAACGCAAAAAAATTTTAAAAATTAAAAAACATCATCCACTCTTCATTACAAGAAGAAACGAGTCAGGACAGGCCGAAAAATATAGAACAAAAAAAATTTCATTCCTATCCGTACAAACCCGACCCGAGTTAGAAAATTCAATAATAAATGCAAAAAAATTTTAAAAATTAAAAAACATCATCCAGGCTTCATTTCAAGAAGAAACGGGTGAGGACAGGCCGAAAAATAGAGAACAAAAAAAATTTCATTCCGATCCGTTCGAACCAGACCCGAGTTAGAAAATTCAAAAATAAATGCAAAAAAATTCTAAAAATTAAAACACATCATCCAGGCTACATTTCAAGAAGAAACAGGACAAGACAGGCCGAAAAATACAGAACAAAAAAAATTTCATTCCGATCCGTCCGAACCCGACCCGAGTTAGAAAATTCAAAAATAAAAGCAAAAAAATTTTAAAAATTAAAAAACATCATCCAGGCTTCATTTCAAGACGAAACGGGTCAGGACAGGCCGAAAAATAGAGAAAGAAAAAAATTTCATTCCTATCCGTTCGAACAAGACCCGAGTTAGAAAATTCAAAAATAAACGCAAAAAAATTTTAAAAATTAAAAAACATCATCCAGGCTTCATTTCAAGAAGAAACAGGTCAGGACAGGCCGAAAAATACAGAACAAAAAAAATTTCTTCCTATCCGTTCGAACCAGACTCGAGTTAGAAAATTCAAAAATAAATGCAAAAAAAATTCAAAAATTAAAACACATCATCCAGGCTACATTTTCAAGAAGACAGGTCAGGACACCGAAAAATACAGAACAAAAAAAAATTTCATTCCGATCCGTCGAACCCGACCGAGTAGAAAATTCAAAAATAAAAGCAAAAATTTGAAAATTAAAAAAACATCTCCAGGCTTCATTTCAGACGAAAACGGTCAGGAAGGCCAAAAAATAGAGAACGAAAAAAATTTCATTCCTATTCCTTTCGAACCCGACCCGAGTTAGAAAATTAAAAAATAAATGCAAAAAAAAATTTTAAAATTAAAAAAACATCATCACAGGTTCAAATTTTAAGATGAACGGTTCAGACAGATCGAAAAATAGATAACAAAAAAAATTTCATTCCTATCCGATCGAACCCGAACCCGAGTTAGAAAATTCAAAAATAAACGCAAAAAAATTTTAAAAATTAAAAAAACATCATCCAGGTTCATTTCAAGAAGAAACGGGTCAGGACAAGCCGAAAAATAGAGAAGAAAAAAAATTTTCTTCCTATCCGTTCGAACCAGACCCGAGTTAGAAAATTCAAAAATAAATGCAAAAACTTCTAAAAATTAAAACACATAATCCGGGCTACATTTCAAGAAGAAACAGGTCAGGACAGGCCGAAAAATACAGAACAAAAAAAAATTCATTCCAATCCGTTCGAACCCGACCCGAGTTAGAAAATTCAAAAATAAAAGCAAAAAAATTTTAAAAATTAAAAAACATCATCCAGGCTTCATTTCAAGACGAAACGGGTCAGGAAAGGCCGAAAAATAGAGAACGAAAAAAATTTCATTCCTATCCGTTCGAACCCGACCCGAGTTAGAAAATTCAATAATAAATGCAAAAAAATTTTAAAAATTAAAAAACATTATCCAGGCTTCATTTCAAGAAGAAACGGGTGAGGACCGGCCAAAAAATAGAGTGGAAAAAAAATTTCATTCCTATCCGTTCGAACCCGACCCGAGTTAGAAAATTCATAAATAAATGCAAAAAAATTTTAAAAATTAAAAAAGCTTGTCCAGGCTTCATTTCAAGACGAAACGGGTCAGGACAGTTCGAAAAATAGAGAACGAAAAAAATTTCATTCCGATTCGTTCGAAAAAAATTTTAAAAATTAAAAAACATCATCCACGCTTTATTTCAAGAAGAAACGAGTCAGGACAGGCCGAAAAATAGAGAACAAAAAAAATTTCATTCCTATCCGATCGAACCCGACCCGAGTTAGAAAATTCAAAAATAAACGCAAAAAAATTTTAAAAATGAAAAAACATCATCCAGGCTTCATTTCATGAAGAAACTAGTCAGGACAGGCCGAAAAATAGAGAAAAACAAAAATTTCATTCCTATCCGTACAAACCCGACCCCAGTTAGAAAATTCAAAAATAAATGCAAAAAAATTTCAAAAATTAAAATATATCATCCAGGCCTCATTTCAAGAAGTAACGGGTGAGGACAGGCCGAAAAATAGAGAACAAAAAAAATTTCATTCCTATCCGTTTCAAGACGAAACGGGTCAGGACAGTTCGAAAAATAGAGAACGAAAAAAATTTCATTCCGATCCGTTCGAGCCCGACCCGAGTTAGAAAATTCAAAAATAAACGCAAAAAAATTTTAAAAATTAAAAAACATCATCCACTCTTCATTACAAGAAGAAACGAGTCAGGACAGGCCGAAAAATATAGAACAAAAAAAATTTCATTCCTATCCGTACAAACCCGACCCGAGTTAGAAAATTCAATAATAAATGCAAAAAAATTTTAAAAATTAAAAAACATCATCCAGGCTTCATTTCAAGAAGAAACGGGTGAGGACAGGCCGAAAAATAGAGAACAAAAAAAATTTCATTCCGATCCGTTCGAACCAGACCCGAGTTAGAAAATTCAAAAATAAATGCAAAAAAATTCTAAAAATTAAAACACATCAACCAGGCTACATTTCAAGTAGAAACAGGACAAGACAGGCCGAAAAATACAGAACAAAAAAAATTTCATTCCGTTCCGTCCGAACCCGACCCGAGTTAGAAAATTCAAAAATAAAAGCAAAAAAATTTTAAAAATTAAAAAACATCATCCAGGCTTCATTTCAAGACGAAACGGGTCAGGACAGGCCGAAAAATAGAGAAAGAAAAAAATTTCATTCCTATCCGTTCGAACCCGACCCGAGTTAGAAAATTCAAAAATAAACGCAAAAAAATTTTAAAAATTAAAAAACATCATCCAGGCTTCATTTCAAGAAGAAACGGGTCAGGACAGCCGAAAAATAGAGAAAGAAAAAAATTTTCTTCCTATCCGTTCGAACCAGACCCGAGTTAGAAAATTCAAAAATAAATGCAAAAAAATTTCTAAAAATTAAAAACACATCATCCAGGCTACATTTCAAGAAGAAACAGGTCAGGACAGGCCGAAAAATACAGAACAAAAAAAATTTCCATTCCGAATCCGTCCGAACCCGACCCGAGTTAGAAAATTCAAAATAAAAAGCAAAAAATTTTGAAAATCTAAAAAACATTATCCAGGCTTCATTTCAAGAAGAAACGGGTGAGGACAGGCCAAAAAATAGAGAGGAAAAAAAATTTCATTCCTAACCGTTCGAACCCGACCCGAGTTAGAAAATTCATAAATAAATGCAAAAAAATTTTAAAAATTAAAAAAGCTTGTCCAGGCTTCATTTCAAGACGAAACGGGTCAGGACAGTTCGAAAAATAGTGAACGAAAAAAATTTCATTCCGATTCGTTCGAAAAAAATTTTAAAAATTAAAAAACATCATCCACGCTTTATTCAAGAAGAAACGAGTCAGGACAGGCCGACAAATAGAGAACAAAAAAAATTTCATTCCTATCCGATCGAACCCGACCCGAGTTAGAAAATTCAAAAATAAACGCAAAAAAATTTTAAAAATTAAAAAACATCATCCAGGCTTCATTTCATGAAGAAACTAGTCAGGACAGGCCGAAAAATAGAGAACAACAAAAATTTCATTCCTATCCGTACAAACCCGACCCCAGTTAGAAAATTCAAAAATAAATGCAAAAAAATTTCAAAAATTAAAATATATCATCCAGGCCGAAAAATAGAGAACAAAAAAAATTTCATTCCTATCCGTTTCAAGACTAAACGGGTCAGGACAGTTCGAAAAATAGAGAACGAAAAAAATTTCATTCCGATCCGTTCGAGCCCGACCCGAGTTAGAAAATTCAAAAATAAACGCAAAAAAATTTTAAAAATTAAAAAACATCATCCACTCTTCATTACAAGAAGAAACGAGTCAGGACAGGCCGAAAAATATAGAACAAAAAAAATTTCATTCCTATCCGTACAAACCCGACCCGAGTTAGAAAATTCAATAATAAATGCAAAAAAATTTTAAAAATTAAAAAACTTCATCCAGGCTTCATTTCAAGAAGAAACGGGTGAGGACAGGCCGAAAAATAGAGAACAAAAAAAATTTCATTCCGATCCGTTCGAACCAGACCCGAGTTAGAAAATTCAAAAATAAATGCAAAAAAATTCTAAAAATTAAAACACTTCATCCAGGCAACATTTCAAGAAGAAACAGGACAAGA
Organism: Quercus lobata; assembly: GCF_001633185.2. Classification (NCBI taxonomy): domain Eukaryota; kingdom Viridiplantae; phylum Streptophyta; class Magnoliopsida; order Fagales; family Fagaceae; genus Quercus; species Quercus lobata. The sequence goes on along the minus strand of NW_022155202.1, from coordinate 1,336 downwards.
CAGGCCGAAAAATACATAACAAAAAAAATTTCATTCCGATCCGTCCGAACCCGACCCGAGTTAGAAAATTCAAAAATAAAAGCAAAAAAATTTTAAAAATTAAGAAACATCATCCAGGCTTCATTTCAAGACGAAACGGGTCAGGACAGGCCGAAAAATAGAGAAAGAAAAAAATTTCATTCCTATCCGTTCGAACAAGACCCGAGTTAGAAAATTCAAAAATAAACGCAAAAAAAAAATTTTAAAATTAAAAAACATCATCCCGGCTTTCATTTCAAGATGATAACGGTTCAGACATTACCGAAAATACGTATAACAAAAAAAAGTGTCATCCTAATCCGATTCGAACCCGACCCGAGTTAGAAATCATTCAAAAAAATAAACGCAAAAAACGATTTTTAAAAAATATAAAAACATCATCCGGCTCATTTCAAGAAGAAACGGGTAAAGAACAGGCCGAAAATAGAGAAGAAAAAAATTTTCTTCACCATCCGTTCCAACAGACCCGAGTTAGTAAAATTCAAAATAAATGCCAAAAAAATCTTAAAAATTAAAACACATCATCCGGCTACATTTCAAAAAAACCAGTCAGACAGGCTGAAAAATCAGAACAAAAAAAAAATTTCATTCCAATCCGTCTCGAACCCGACCCGACGTTAGAAATCAAATAATAAACGCAAAAAAATTTTAAAAATTAAAAAACATCATTCAGGCTTCATTTCAAGAAGAAACGGGTAAGGACAGGCCGAAAAATAGAGAAGAAAAAAAATTTTCTTCCCATCCGTTCGAACCAGACCCGAGTTAGAAAATTCAAAAATAAATGCAAAAAAATTCTAAAAATTAAAACACATCATCCGGGCTACATTTCAAGAAGAAACAGGTCAGGACAGGCTGAAAAATACAGAACAAAAAAAATTTCATTCCAATCCGTTTGAACCCGACCCGAGTTAGAAAATTCAAAAATAAAAGCAAAAAAATTTTAAAAATTAAAAAACATCATCCAAGCTTCATTTCAAGACGAAACGGGACAGGACAGGCCGAAAAATAGAGAAAGAAAAAAATTTCATTCCTATCCGTTCGAACCCGACCCGAGTTAGAAAATTCGAAAATAAACGCAAAAAAATTTTAACAATTAAAAAACATCATCCAGGCTTCATTTCAAGATGAAACGGTTCAGGACATACCGAAAAATAGATAACAAAAAAAATTTCATTCCTATCCGATCGAACCCGACCCGAGTTAGAAAATTCAAAAATAAACGCAAAAAAATTTTAAAAATTAAAAAACATCATCCAGGCTTCATTTCTAGATGAAACGGTTCAGGACAGATCGAAAA
>NW_022155201.1:0-15531 GCF_001633185.2 Quercus lobata | reverse complement strand
CGAGAACAAAAAAAATTCCCTTCCTATCCGTTCGAACCCGACACGAGCTAGAAAATTCAAAAAATAAATGCAAAAAAAATTTTAAAAATTAAAAAAAATCATCCAGGCTTCATTTCAAGACGAAACGGGTCAGGACAGGCCGAAAAATTGAGAACAAAAAAAATTTCCTTCCTATCCGTTCAAACCCGACCCGAGCTAGAAAATTCAAAAAATAAATGCAAAAAAATTTTAAAAATGAAAAAATATCATCCAGGCCTCATTTCAAGAAGAAAAGGGTCAGGACAGGGCAAAAAAAATAGAGAACAAAAATAATTTCCTTCCAACCCGTTCGAACCCGGCCTGAGTTAGAAAATTCAAAAATAAATGCAAAAAAATTCTAAAAATTAAAAAACATCATCCAGAGTTCATTTCAAGACCGTACGGGCCAGGATAGGCCGAAAAATAGAGAACAAAAATAATTTCCTTCCAACCCGTTCGAACCCGGCCGGAGTTAGAAAATTAGAAAACAAATGCAAAAAAATTATAAAAATTAAAAAACATCATCCAGCCTTCATTTCTTGACAAAATAGGTCAGGACAAGCCGAAAAATCAAGAACAAAAAAAATTTCCTTCCAACCCGTTCGAACCCGGCCTGTGTTAGAAAATTCGAAAACAAATGCAAAAAAATTTTAAATATTTAAAAACATCATCCAGGTTTCATTTCAAGACGAAACGGATCAGGACAGGCCGAAAAATTGATAACAAAAAATTTCCTTCCTATCCGTTTGAACCCGACACGAGTTAGAAAATTAAAAAAAAATGAAAATAATTTTAAAAATTAAAAAACATCATCAAGGCTTCATTTCAAGACGAAACGGGTCAGGACAGGCCGAAAAATCGAGAACGAAAAAAATTTCCTTCCTATCCGTTCGAACCCAACACGAGTTAGAAAATTCAAAAATAAATGCAAAAAAATTCTAAAAACTAGAAAACATCATCCAGGGTTCATTTCAAGACCACACGGGCCAGGGTAGGCCGAAAAATAGATATTAAAAATAATTTCCTTCCTACCGTCAAAACCCGCCCGAGCTAGAAATTTCAAAAAATTAAATGCAAAAAAAATTTAAATGAAAACAGGATCCAATATTCATTTCAAGACGAAACGGGTCAGGACAGGCCGAACAATTGAGAACAAAAATAATTTCCTTCCTATCCGTTCGAACCCGACCCGAGCTAGAAAATTCAAAAAATAAATGCAAAGAAATTTTAAAAATTAAAAAACATCATTCAGGCTTCATTTCAAGACGAAACGGGTCAGCACAGGCTAAAAAATCGAGAACAAAAAAAATTTCCTTCCTATCCGTTCGAACCCGACCCGAGCTAGAAAATTCAAAAAATAAATGCAAAAAAATTTTAAAATTTAAAAAACATCATCCAGGCTTCCATTCAAGACGAAACGGGTTAGGACAGGCCTAAAAATTGAGAACAAAAATAATTTCCTTCCTATCCGTTCGAACCCGACCCGAGTTAGAAAATTGAAAAAAAATGCAAAATAATTTTAAAAATTAAAAAACATCATCCAGGCTTTATTTCAAGACGAAACGGGTCAGGACAGGCCGAAAAATCGAGAACGAAAAAAATTTCCTTCCTATCCATTCGAACCAGATCCGAGTTAGAAAATTCAAAAATAAATGCAAAAAAATTCTAACAATTAAAAAACATCGTCCAGGGTTCATTTGATGACCGTACGGGCCAGGATAGGCCGAAAAATAGAGAACAAAAATAATTTCCTTCCAACCCGTTCGAACCCGGCCTGAGTTAGAAAATTAGAAAACAAATGCAAAAAAATTTTAAAAATTAAAAAACATCATCCAGCCTTCATTTCTTGACAAAATCGGTCAGGACAAGCTGAAAAATCGAGAACAAAAAAAATTTCCTTCCAACCCACTTCGAACCCGGCCTGTGTTAGAAAATTCGAAAACAAATGCAAAAAAATTTTAAAAATTTAAAAACATCATCCAGGTTTCATTTCAAGACGAAACGGATCAGGACAGGCCGAAAAATTGATAACAAAAATAATTTCCTTCCTATCAGTTTGAACCTGACCCGAGTTAGAAAATTAAAAAAAAATGAAAATAATTTTAAAAATTAAAAAACATCATCCAGGCCTCATTTAAAGACGAAACGGGTCAGGACAGGCCGAAAAATCGAGAACGAAAAAAATTTCCTTCCTATCCGTTCGAACCCAACACGAGTTAGAAAATTAAAAAATAAATACAAAAAAATTCTAAAAACTAGAAAACATCATCCAGGGTTCATTTCAAGACCACACGGGCCAGGGTAGGCCGAAAAATAGATATCAAAAATAATTTCCTTCCTACCTGGTCGAACCCGGCTTGAGTTAGAAAAATCTAAAATAAATGGAATAAAATTTCAAAAGTTAAAAAACATCATCCAGGCTTCATTTCAAGACGAAACGGGTCAGGAGAGGCCGAAAAATTGAGAACAAAGATAATTTCCTTCCTATCCGTTCGAACCCGACCCGAGCTAGAAAATTCAAAAAATAAATGCAAAAAAATTTTAAAAATTGAAAACAGGATCCAATCTTCATTACAAGACGATACGGGTCAGCACAGGCCGAAAAATCGAGAACAAAAAAAATTTCCTTCCTATCCGTTCGAACCCGACCCGAGTTAGAAAATTCAAAAATAAATGCAAAAAAATTTTAAAAATTAAAAAACATCATCCAGGCTTCATTTCAAGACGAAACGGGTCAGGACAGGCCTAAAATTGAGAACAAAAATAATTTCCTTCCTATCCGTTCGAACCCGACCCGAGCTAGAAAATTGAAAAATAAATGCAAAAAAATTTTAAAAATTGAAAACAGGATCCAATCTTCATTACAAGACGATACGGGTCAGCACAGGCCGAAAAATCGAGAACAAAAAAAAATTTCCTTCCTATCCGTTCGAACCCGACACGAGTTAGAATATTCAAAATAAATGTAAAAAAAATCTAAAAATTAAAAAACATCGTCCAGGGTTCATTTCAAGACCGTACGGGCCAGGATAGGCCGAAAAATAGAGAACAAAAATAATTTCCTTCCAACCCGTTCGAACCCGGCCTGAGTTAGAAAATTAGAAAACAAATGCAAAAAAATTTTAAAAATCAAAAAACATCATCCAGCCTTCATTTCTTGACAAAATAGGTCAGGACAAGCTGAAAAATCGAGAACAAAAAAAATTCCTTCCAACCCGTTCGAACCCGGCCTGTGTTAGAAAATTCGAAAACAAATGCAAAAAAATTTTAAAAATTTAAAAACATCATCCAGGTTTCATTTCAAGACGAAACGGATCAGGACAGGCCGAAAAATTGATAACAAAAATAATTTCCTTCCTATCCGTTTGAACCCGACCCAAGTTAGAAAATTAAAAAAAAATGAAAATAATTTTAAAAATTAAAAAACATCATCCAGGCTTCATTTCAAGACGGAACGGGTCAGGACAGGCCGAAAAATCGAGAACGAAAAAAATTTCCTTCCTATCCGTTCGAACCCAACACGAGTTAGAAAATTAAAAAATAAATACAAAAAAATTCTAAAAACTAGAAAACATCATCCAGGGTTCATTTCAAGACCACACGGGCCAGGGTAGGCCGAAAAATAGATATCAAAAATAATTTCCTTCCTACCAGGTCGAACCCGGCTTGAGTTAGAAAAATCTAAAATAAATGGAATAAAATTTCAAAAGTTAAAAAACATCATCCAGGCTTCATTTCAAGACGAAACGGGTCAGGAGAGGCCGAAAAATTGAGAACAAAAATAATTTCCTTCCTATCCGTTCGAACCCGACCCGAGCTAGAAAATTCAAAAAATAAATGCAAAAAAATTTTAAAAATTGAAAACAGGATCCAATCTTCATTACAAGACGATACGGGTCAGCACAGGCCGAAAAATCGAGAACAAAAAAAATTTCCTTCCTATCCGTTCGAACCCGACACGAGTTAGAAAATTCAAAAATAAATGCAAAAAAAAATTTAAAAATTAAAAAACATCATCCGGCTTCATTTCAAGACGAAACGGGTCAGAGAGGCCGAAAAATTGAGAACAAAAATAATTTCCTTCCTATCCGTTCGAACCCGACCCGAGCTAGAAAATTCAAAAAAAAATGAGCTTCATTTCAAGACGAAACGGGTCACACAGGCCGAAAAATCGAGAAAAAAAAAATTCCTTCCTATCCGTTCAACCCGACACGATAGAAAATTCAAAAATAAATGCAAAAAAATTTTAAAAATTAAAAAACATCATCCAGGGTTCATTTCAAGACCGTACGGGCCAGGATAGGCCGAAAAATAGAGAACAAAAATAATTTCCTTCCAACCCGTTCGAACCCGGCCTGAGTTAGAAAATTAGAAAACAAATGCAAAAAAATTTTAAAAATTAAAAAACATCATCCAGCCTTCATTTCTTGACAAAATAGGTCAGGACAAGCTGAAAAATCGAGAAACAAAAAAAATTTCCTTCCAACCCGTTCGAACCCGGCCTGTGTTAGAAAATTCGAAAACAAATGCAAAAAAATTTTAAAATTTAAAAAACATCATCCAGGTTTCATTTCAAGACGAAACGGATCAGGACAGGCCGAAAAATTGATAACAAAAATAATTTCCTTCCTATCAGTTTGAACCTGACCCGAGTTAGAAAATAAAAAAAAAATGAAAATAATTTTAAAAATTAAAAAACATCATCCAGGCCTCATTTAAAGACGAAACGGGTCAGGACAGGCCGGAAAATCGAGAACGAAAAAAATTTCCTTCCTATCCGTTCGAACCCAACACGAGTTAGAAAATTAAAAAATAAATACAAAAAAATTCTAAAAACTAGAAAACATCATCCAGGGTTCATTTCAAGACCACACGGGCCAGGGTAGGCCGAAAAATAGATATCAAAAATAATTTCCTTCCTCCCTGGTCGAACCCGGCTTGAGTTAGAAAAATCTAAAATAAACCGAAAAAAATTTCAAAAGTTAAAAAACATCATCCAGGCTTCATTTCAAGACGAAACGGGTCAGGAGAGGCCGAAAAATTGAGAACAAAAATAATTTCCTTCCTATCCGTTCGAACCCGACCCGAGCTAGAAAATTCAAAAAATAAATGCAAAAAAATTTTAAAAATTGAAAACAGGATCCAATCTTCATTACAAGACGATACGGGTCAGCACAGGCCGAAAAATCGAGAACAAAAAAAATTTCCTTCCTATCCGTTCGAACCCGACACGAGTTAGAAAATTCAAAAATAAATGTAAAAAAAATCTAAAAATTAAAAAAACATCATCTGGGGTTCATTTCAAGGCCATCCGGGCCAGGATAGGCCGAAAAATAGAGAACAAAAATAATTTCCTTCCTACCCGTTCGAACCCAGCCCGAGTTAGAAAATTCGAAAATAAATGCAAAAAAAATTTAAAAATTAAAAAACATCATCCAGGCTTCATTTCAAGACGAAACGGGTCAGGATAGGCCAAAAAATTGAGAAAAAAAATAATTTCCTTCCTATCCGTTCGAACCCGGCCCGAGTTAGAAAATTCAAAAATAAATGCAAAAAAATTTTAAAAATTAAAAAGCATCACCCAGGCTTCATTTCAAGACGAGACGGGTCAGGACAGGCCTAAAAACTGAGAACAAAAATAATTTCCTTCCTATCCGTTCGAACCCGACCCGAGTTAGAAAATTGAAAAAAAATGCAAAATAATTTTAAAAATTAAAAAATATCATCCAGGCTTTATTTCAAGACGAAACGGGTCAGGACAGGCCGAAAAATCGAGAACGAAAAAAATTTCCTTCCTATCCATTCGAACCAGATCCGAGTTAGAAAATTCAAAAATAAATGCAAAAAAATTCTAAAAATGAAAAAACATCGTCCAGGGTTCATTTCAAGACCGTACGGGCCAGGATAGGCCGAAAAATAGAGAACGAAAATAATTTCCTTCCAACCCGTTCGAACCCGGCCTGAGTTAGAAAATTAGAAAACAAATGCAAAAAAATTTTAAAAATTAAAAAACATCATCCAGCCTTCATTTCTTGACAAAATAGGTCAGGACAAGCTGAAAAATCGAGAACAAAAAAAATTTCCTTCCAACCCGTTCGAACCCGGCCTGTGTTAGAAAATTCGAAAACAAATGCAAAAAAATTTTAAATATTTAAAAACATCATCCAGGTTTCATTTCAAGACGAAACGGATCAGGACAGGCCGAAAAATTGATAACAAAAATAATTTCCTTCCTATCCGTTTGAACCCGACCCGAGTTAGAAAATTAAAAAAAAATGAAAATAATTTTAAAAATTAAAAAACATCATCAAGGCTTCATTTCAAGACGAAACGGGTCAGGACAGGCCGAAAAATCGAGAACGAAAAAAATTTCCTTCCTATCCGTTCGAACCCAACACGAGTTAGAAAATTCAAAAATAAATGCAAAAAAATTCTAAAAACTAGAAAACATCATCCAGGGTTCATTTCAAGACCACACGGGCCAGGGTAGGACGAAAAATAGATATCAAAAATAATTTCCTTCCTACCTGGTCGAACCCGGCTTGAGTTAGAAAAATCTAAAATAAATGGAAAAAAATTTCAAAAGTTAAAAAACATCATCCAGGCTTCATTTCAAGACGAAACGGGTCAGGAGAGGCCGAAAAATTGAGAACAAAAAAAATTTCCTTCCAACCCGTTCGAACCCGGCCTGTGTTAGAAAATTCGAAAACAAATGCAAAAAAATTTTAAATATTTAAAAACATCATCCAGGTTTCATTTCAAGACGAAACGGATCAGGACAGGCCGAAAAATTGATAACAAAAATAATTTCCTTCCTATCCGTTTGAACCCGACACGAGTTAGAAAATTAAAAAAAAATGAAAATAATTTTAAAAATTAAAAAACATCATCAAGGCTTCATTTCAAGACGAAACGGGTCAGGACAGGCCGAAAAATCGAGAACGAAAAAAATTTCCTTCCTATCCGTTCGAACCCAACACGAGTTAGAAAATTCAAAAATAAATGCAAAAAAATTCTAAAAACTAGAAAACATCATCCAGGGTTCATTTCAAGACCACACGGGCCAGGGTAGGCCGAAAAATAGATATCAAAAATAATTTCCTTCCTACCTGGTCGAACCCGGCTTGAGTTAGAAAAATCTAAAATAAATAGAAAAAAATTTCAAAAGTTAAAAAACATCATCCAGGCTTCATTTCAAGACGAAACGGGTCAGGAGAGGCCGAAAAATTGAGAACAAAAATAATTTCCTTCCTATCCGTTCGAACCCGACCCGAGCTAGAAAATTCAAAAAATAAATGCAAAAAAATTTTAAAAATTGAAAACAGGATCCAATCTTCATTACAAGACGATATGGGTCAGCACAGGCCGAAAAATCGAGAACAAAAAAAATTTCCTTCCTATCCGTTCGAACCCGGCCCGAGTTAGAAAATTCAAAAATAAATGCAAAAAAATTTTAAAAATTAAAAAGCATCATCCAGGCTTCATTTCAAGACGAAACGGGTCAGGACAGGCCTAAAAATTGAGAACAAAAATAATTTCCTTCCTATCCGTTCGAACCCGACCCGAGTTAGAAAATTGAAAAAAAATGCAAAATAATTTTAAAAATTAAAAAACATCATCCAGGCTTTATTTCAAGACGAAACGGGTCAGGACAGGCCGAAAAATCGAGAACGAAAAAAATTTCCTTCCTATCCATTCGAACCAGATCCGAGTTAGAAAATTCAAAAATAAATGCAAAAAAATTCTAAAAATTAAAAAACATCGTCCAGGGTTCATTTCAAGACCGTACGGGCCAGGATAGGCCGAAAAATAGAGAACAAAAATAATTTCCTTCCAACCCGTTCGAACCCGGCCTGAGTTAGAAAATTAGAAAACAAATGCAAAAAAATTTTAAAAATTAAAAAACATCATCCAGCCTTCATTTCTTGACAAAATAGGTCAGGACAAGCTGAAAAATCGAGAACAAAAAAAATTTCCTTCCAACCCGTTCGAACCCGGCCTGTGTTAGAAAATTCGAAAACAAATGCAAAAAAATTTTAAAAATTTAAAAACATCATCCAGGTTTCATTTCAAGACGAAACGGATCAGGACAGGCCGAAAAATTGATAACAAAAATAATTTCCTTCCTATCCGTTTGAACCCGACCCGAGTTAGAAAATTAAAAAAAAATGAAAATAATTTTAAAAATTAAAAAACATCATCAAGGCTTCATTTCAAGACGAAACGGGTCAGGACAGGCAGAAAAATCGAGAACGAAAAAAATTTCCTTCCTATCCGTTCGAACCCAACACGAGTTAGAAAATTCAAAAATAAATGCAAAAAAATTCTAAAAACTAGAAAACATCATCCAGGGTTCATTTCAAGACCACACGGGCCAGGGTAGGCCGAAAAATAGATATCAAAAATAATTTCCTTCCTTCCTGGTCGAACCCGGCTTGAGTTAGAAAAATCTAAAATAAATAGAAAAAAATTTCAAAAGTTAAAAAACATCATCCAGGCTTCATTTCAAGACGAAACGGGTCAGGAGAGGCCGAAAAATTGAGAACAAAAATAATTTCCTTCCTATCCGTTCGAACCCGATCCGAGCTAGAAAATTCAAAAAATAAATGCAAAAAAATTTTAAAAATTGAAAACAGGATCCAATCTTCATTACAAGACGATACGGGTCAGCACAGGCCGAAAAATCGAGAACAAAAAAAATTTCCTTCCTATCCGTTCAAACCCGGCCCGAGTTAGAAAATTCAAAAATAAATGCAAAAAAATTTTAAAAATTAAAAAGCATCATCCAGGCTTCATTTCAAGATGAAACGGGTCAGGACAGGCCTAAAAATTGAGAACAAAAATAATTTCCTTCCTATCCGTTCGAACCCGACCCGAGTTAGAAAATTGAAAAAAAATGCAAAATAATTTTAAAAATTAAAAAACATCATCCAGGCTTTATTTCAAGACGAAACGGGTCAGGACCGGCCGAAAAATCGAGAACGAAAAAAATTTCCTTCCTAACCATTCGTACCAGATCCGAGTTAGAAAATTCAAAAATAAATGCAAAAAAATTCTAAAAATTAAAAAACATCGTCCAGGGTTCATTTCAAGACCGTACGGGCCAGGATAGGCCCAAAAATAGAGAACAAAAATAATTTCCTTCCAACCCGTTCGAACCTGGCCTGAGTTAGAAAATTAGAAAACAAATGCAAAAAAATTTTAAAAATTAAAAAACATCATCCAGCCTTCATTTCTTGACAAAATAGGTCAGGACAAGCTGAAAAATCGAGAACAAAAAAAATTTCCTTCCAACCCGTTCGAACCCGGCCTGTGTTAGAAAATTCGAAAACAAATGCAAAAAAATTTTAAAAATTTAAAAACATCATCCAGGTTTCATTTCAAGACGAAACGGATCAGGACAGGCCGAAAAATTGATAACAAAAATAATTTCCTTCCTATCCGTTTGAACCCGACCCGAGTTAGAAAATTAAAAAAAAATGAAAATAATTTTAAAAATTAAAAAACATCATCCAGGCTTCATTTCAAGACGAAACGGGTCAGGACAGGCCGAAAAATCGAGAACGAAAAAAATTTCCTTCCTATCCGTTCGAACCCAACACGAGTTAGAAAATTAAAAAATAAATACAAAAAAATTCTAAAAACTAGAAAACATCATCCAGGGTTCATTTCAAGACCACACGGGCCAGGTAGGCCGAAAAATAGATATCAAAAATAATTTCCTTCCTACCTGGTCGAACCCGGCTTGAGTTAGAAAAATCTAAAATAAATGGAAAAAAATTTCAAAAGTTAAAAAACATCATCCAGGCTTCATTTCAAGACGAAACGGGTCAGGAGAGGCCGAAAAATTGAGAACAAAAATAATTTCCTTCCTATCCGTTCGAACCCGACCCGAGCTAGAAAATTCAAAAAATAAATGCAAAAAAATTTTAAAAATTGAAAACAGGATCCAATCTTCATTACAAGACGATACGGGTCAGCACAGGCCGAAAAATCGAGAACAAAAAAAATTTCCTTCCTATCCGTTCGAACCCGACACGAGTTAGAAAATTCAAAAATAAATGTAAAAAAAATCTAAAAATTAAAAAAACATCATCCGGGGTTCATTTCAAGGCCATACGGGCCAGGATAGGCCGAAAAATAGAGAACAAAAATAATTTCCTTCCTACCCGTTCGAACCCAGCCCGAGTTAGAAAATTCGAAAATAAATGCAAAAAAAATTTAAAAATTAAAAAACATCATCCAGGCTTCATTTCAAGACGAAACGGGTCAGGATAGGCCAAAAAATTGAGAAAAAAAATAATTTCCTTCCTATCCGTTCGAACCCGGCCCGAGTTAGAAAATTCAAAAATAAATGCAAAAAAATTTTAAAAATTAAAAAGCATCATCCAGGCTTCATTTCAAGACGAAACGGGTCAGGACAGGCCTAAAAATTGAGAACAAAAATAATTTCCTTCCTATCCGTTCGAACCCGACCCGAGTTAGAAAATTGAAAAAAAAATGCAAAATAATTTTAAAAATTAAAAAACATCATCCAGGCTTCATTTCAAGACGAAACGGGTCAGGACAGGCCGAAAAATCGAGAACGAAAAAAATTTCCTTCCTATCCGTTCAAACCCGACACGAGTTAGAAAATTCAAAAATAAATGCAAAAAAATTCTAAAAATTAAAAAACATCATCCAGAGTTCATTTCAAGACCGTACGGGCCAGGATAGGCCGAAAAATAGAGAACAAAAATAATTTCCTTCCAACCCGTTCGAACCCGGCCGGAGTTAGAAAATTAGAAAACAAATGCAAAAAAATTTTAAAAATTAAAAAACATCATCCAGCCTTCATTTCTTGACAAAATCGGTCAGGACAAGCTGAAAAATCGAGAACAAAAAAAATTTCCTTCCAACCCGTTCGAACCCGGCCTGTGTTAGTAAATTCGAAAACAAATGCAAAAAAATTTTAAATATTTAAAAACATCATCCAGGTTTCATTTCAAGACGAAACGGATCAGGACAGGCCGAAAAATTGATAACAAAAATAATTTCCTTCCTATCCGTTTGAACCCGACCCGAGTTAGAAAATTAAAAAAAAATGAAAATAATTTTAAAAATTAAAAAACATCATCAAGGCTTCATTTCAAGACGAAACGGGTCAGGACAGGCCGAAAAATCGAGAACGAAAAAAATTTCCTTCCTATCCGTTCGAACCCAACACGAGTTAGAAAATTCAAAAATAAATGCAAAAAAATTCTAAAAACTAGAAAACATCATCCAGGGTTCATTTCAAGACCACACGGGCCAGGGTAGGCCGAAAAATAGATATCAAAAATAATTTCCTTCCTACCTGGTCGAACCCGGCTTGAGTTAGAAAAATCTAAAATAAATGGAAAAAAATTTCAAAAGTTAAAAAACATCATCCAGGCTTCATTTCAAGACGAAACGGGTCAGGAGAGGCCGAAAAATTGAGAACAAAAATAATTTCCTTCCTATCCGTTCGAACCCGACCCGAGCTAGAAAATTCAAAAAATAAATGCAAAAAAATTTTAAAAATTGAAAACAGGATCCAATCTTCATTACAAGACGATACGGGTCAGCACAGGCCAAAAAATCGAGAACAAAAAAAATTTCCTTCCCATCCGTTCGAACCCGACACGAGTTAGAAAATTAAAAAATAAATGTAAAAAAAATCTAAAAATTGAAAAAACATCATCCGGGGTTCATTTCAAGGCCATACGGGCAAGGATAGGCCGAAAAATAGAGAGCAAAAATAATTTCCTTCCTACCCGTTCGAACCCAGCCCGAGTTAGAAAATTCGAAAATAAATGCAAAAAAAAATTTAAAAATTTAAAAATATCATCCAGGCTTCATTTCAAGACGAAACGGGTCAGGATAGGCCAAAAAATTGAGAAAAAAAATAATTTCCTTCATATCCGTTCGAACCCAGCCCGAGTTAGAAAATTCAAAAATAAATGCAAAAAAATTTTAAAAATTAAAAAGCATCATCCAGGCTTCATTTCAAGACGAAACGGGTCAGGACAGGCCTAAAAATTGAGAACAAAAATAATTTCCTTCCTATCCGTTCGAACCCGACCCGAGTTAGAAAATTGAAAAAAAATGCAAAATAATTTTAAAAATTAAAAAATATCATCCAGGCTTCATTTCAAGACGAAACGGGTCAGGACAGGCCGAAAAATCGAGAACGAAAAAAATTTCCTTCCTATCCGTTCAAACCCGACACGAGTTAGAAAATTCAAAAATAAATGCAAAAAAATTCTAAAAATTAAAAAACATCATCCAGAGTTCATTTCAAGACCGTACGGGCCAGGATAGGCCGAAAAATAGAGAACAAAAATAATTTCCTTCCAACCCGTTCGAACCCGGCCGGAGTTAGAAAATTAGAAAAAAAATGCAAAAAAATTTTAAAAATTAAAAAACATCAACCAGCTTCATTTCTTGACAAACATAGGTCAGGGACAAGCTGAAAAAATCGAGAACAAAAAAATTTCCCTTCCAACCCGTTCGAACCGGCCTTGTTAGAAAATTTCGAAACAATGCAAAAAAATTCTAAAAATTAAAAAACATCATCAAGGTTTCATTTCAAGACGAAACGGGTGAAGACAAGCCGAAAAATAGAGGAGAAAAAAAATTTCTTTCTATCCGTTCAAACCCATCCCGAGTTAGAAAATTCAAAAATAAATGCGAAAAAATTTTAAAAATTAAAAAACATCATCCAGGCTTCATTTCAAGACGAAACGGGACAGGAAAAGCCGAAAAATAGAGAACAAAAAAAAATTCCTTCCTATCCGTTCGAATCCGAGCCGAGTTAGAAAATTCAAAAAATAAATGCAAAAAAATTCTAAAAATTAAAAAACATCATCCGGGCTTCAATTCAGGACGAAACGGGTCAGGAATGGCCTAAAAATAGAGAACAAAAAAAATTTCCTTCCTGTCCGCTCGAACCCGAGCCGAGTTAGAAAATTCAAAAATAAATGCAAAAAAATTCCAAAAAATAAAAAACAACATCCAGGCCTCATTTCAAGACGGAACGGGCAGGACAGGTGTGAAAATAGAGAACAAAATATATTTCCTTCCTATCCGTTCGGAACCGCCCCGAGTTAGAAAATTTAAATAAAAATGCAAAAAAATATTAATAATTTAAAAATATCATTCGGCTCATCTTCAAGACGAAACGGGCCAAGACAGCCGAAAAATAGGAACAAAAAGAATTTCCTTCCTATCCGTTCGAACCCGACACGGGTTAGAGAATTCAAATATAATGCAAAAAATTCTAAAATTAAAAACTCATCCGGTTTCATTTTCAAGACGAAACGGGTGAAGACAAGCCGGAAAAATAGAGGAGAAAAAATTTCTTCTATCCGTTCGGACCCATCCCGAGTTAGAAAATTCAAAAATAAATGCGAAAAAATTTTAAAAATTAAAAAACATCATCCAGGCTTCTTTACAAGAGGAAACGGGTCAGGGCAGGCCGAAAAATAGAGAACAAAAAAAATTTCCTTCCTATCCGTTCGAACCAGACCCGAGTTAGAAAATTTAAATATAAATGCAAAAGAATTTTAAAAATTAAAAAACATCATCCAGGCTTCATTTCAAGACGAAACGGGCCAAGACAGACCGAAAAATAGAGAAAAATAATAATTTCCTTCCTATCCGTTCGAACCCGACCCGAGTGAGAAAATTCAAATATAAATGCAAAAAAATTTTAAAAATTAGAAAACATCACCCAGGCTTCATTTCAAGACGAAACGGGCCAAGACAGGCCGAAAAATAGAGAACAAAAATAATTTACTTCCTATCCGTTCGAAACCGACCCGAGTTAGAAAATTCAAAAATTAAGTCAAAAAAATTCTAAAAATTAAAAAACGTAATCCACGCTTCATTTCAAGACAATACGGGTCATGACAGGTCAAAAAATAGAGAACAAAAAAAATTTCCTTCCTATCCGTTCGAACCCGACCCGAGTTAGAAAATTCGAAAATAAATGCAAAAAAATTTTAAAAATCAAAAAACATCATCCAGGCTTCATTTCAAGACGAAACGGGCCAAGACAGGCCGAAAAATAGAGAACAAAAACAATTTCCTTCCTATCCGTTCGAACCCGACCCGAGTTAGAAAATCTAAATAAAAATGCAAAAAATTTCATTCAGGCTTCATTTCAAGACGAAACGGGCCAAGACAGGCCGAAAAATAGAGAACAAAAAAAATTTCCTTCCCAGCCGTTCGAACCCGACACGGGTTAGAGAATTCAAATATAAATGCAAAAAAATTCTAAAAATTAAAAAACATCATCCAGGTTTCATTTCAAGACGAAACGGGTGAAGACAAGCCGAGAAATAGAGGTGAAAAAAATTTCTTTCTATCCGTTCGAACCCATCCCGAGTTAGAAAATTCAAAAATAAATGCGAAAAAATTTTAAAAATTAAAAAACATCATCCAGGCTTCTTTACAAGACGAAACGGGTCAGCGCAGGCCGAAAAATAGAGAACAAAAACAATTTCCTTCCTATCCGTTCGAACCCGACCCGAGTTAGAAAATTTAAATAAAAATGCAAAAAAATATTAAAAATTAAAAAATATCATTCAGGCTTCATTTCAAGACGAAACGGGCCAAGACAGGCCGAAAAAGAGAGAACAAAAAGAATTTCCTTCCTATCCGTTCGAACCCGACACGGGTTAGAGAATTCAAATATAAATGCAAAAAAATTCTAAAAATTAAAAAACATCATCCAGGTTTCATTTCAAGACGAAACGGGTGAAGACAAGCCGAAAAATAGAGGAGAAAAAAAATTTCTTTCTATCCGTTCGGACCCATCCCGAGTTAGAAAATTCAAAAATAAATGCGAAAAAATTTTAAAATTAAAAAACATCATCCAGCTTCTTAACAAGATGAACGGGTCAGGGCAGGCCGGAAAAATAGAGAACAAAAAAATTCCTTCCTAATCCGTTCGGAACCCGACCCGAGTTAAGAATTTAAATACAAATGCAAAAGATTTTAAAAATTAAAAAATCATCCAGGCTTCATTCAAGACGACCGGGCCAAGACAGGCCGAAAAATAGAGAAAAAAAAAAATTTCCTTCCTACCCGTCCGAACCCGACCCGAGTGAGAAAATTCAAATATAAATGCAAAAAAATTTTAAAAATTAGAAAACATCATCCAGGCTTCATTTCAAGACGAAACGGGCCAAGACAGGCCGAAAAATAGAGAACAAAAATAATTTACTTCCTATCCGTTCGAAACCGACCCGAGTTAGAAAATTCAAAAATTAAGTCAAAAAATTCTAAAAATTAAAAAACATAATCCACGCTTCATTTCAAGACAAAACGGGTCATGACAGGTCGAAAAATAGAGAACAAAAAAATAATTTTCTTCCTATCCGTTCGAACCCGACCCGAGTTAGAAAATTCGAAAATAAATGCAAAAAAATTTTAAAAATTAGAAAACATCATCCAGGCTTCATTTCAAGACGAAACGGGCCAAGGCAGGCCGAAAAATAGAGAACAAAA
>NW_022155200.1:0-15533 GCF_001633185.2 Quercus lobata | reverse complement strand
AACAGAGAATAAAAAATTTTTGTCCGGAATTCCGTTCATACTCGACCTGGGCAAGAAAATTCCGAAAAAAATAGTAATAAAATTCAAAAAATTATTAAACCCCTTTTCGGCATTATTTTTCTCCAAAACGGGATGAGTTAGGCTGAAAAAGGGAAGAAAAAACTTTAGTCCCGAATTCCGTTCATACTCGACCCGGGCAGGAAAATACCGAAAAAAATAGTAAAAAATTCAAAAATAAAAATACCTCTAATTCCGGCATTATTTTCAGCCAAAACGGGATGAGATAGGCCAAAACAGAGAATAAAAAATTTTTGTCCTGAATTCCGTTCATACTCGACCCGGGCAAGAAAATTCCGAAAAAAATAGTAATAAAATTCAAAAAATTATTAAACCCCTTTTCGGCATTATTTTTACCCAAAACGGGATGAGTTAGGCTGAAAAAGGGAAGTAAAAACTTTAGTCCCGAATTCCGTTCATACTCGAGCTGGGAAAGACAATTCCGATAAAGTTAGTAAAAAAAATTCAAAAATTTATAAAACCCCTTTCCGGCATTATTTATAACCAGAACGGGATGAGATAGATCGAAAAACAGAAAAAAAAAATTTAGTCCCGAATTCCGTTCATACTCGACTCGGGCAAGAAAATTCCGAAAAAAATAGTAAAGAAATTCAAAAAATTATAAAACCTCTTGCCGGCATTATTTTTAGCCAAAACGGGATGAGATAGGCCAAAAAAGAGAGAAAAAAATTTTAGTCCCGAATTCCGTTCATACTCGATCCAGGGAAGAAAATTCCGAAAAAAATAGTAAAAAAATTCAAAAAATTATAAAACCTCTTCCCGGTATTATTTTTAGCCAAAACGGGGTGAGATAGACCGAAACAAAGAAAAAAAAATTAAAGTCCCGAATTCCGTTCATACTTGACCTGGGCAAGAAAATTCTGAAAAAAATAGTAAAAAAATTCAAAAAATTAAAATACCTCTTTCCGGCATTATTTTTTGCCAGAACGGGATGAGATAGGCCGAAACAGAGAAAAAAAAATTTTAGTCCCGAATTCCGTTCATACTCGACCCGGGCAAGAAAATTCCGAAAAATATAGTAAAAAAATTAAAAAAATTAAAATACCTCTTTCCGCATTATTTTTAGTGAAAACGAGATGAGATAGGCCGAGAAAGTGAACACAAAATTTTATTCCCGAATTCCGTTCATAATCGACCCAGGCAAGAAAATTCCGAAAAAAATAGTTAAAAAATTGAAAAAATTATAAAACCTCTTTCCGGCATTATTTTTAGCGAAAACGGGATGAGATAGGCCGAGAAAGTGAACACAAAATTTTATTCCCGAATTCCATTCATAATCGACACTAACAAGAAAATTCCGAAAAAAATTGTAAAAAAATTCAAAAAATTAAAATAACACTTTCTGGCATTATTTTTAGCCAAAACGGGATGAGATCAGCCGAAAAAGAGTGAAAAAAATTTTAGTCCCGAATTCCGTTCATACTCGACCAGGGAAAGAAAATTCCGAAAAAAATAGTAAAAAAATTGAAAAAATTATAAAACCTCTTCCCAGCATTATTTTTAGCCCAAATGGGATGAGATAGGCCGGAAAAGAGAAAAAAAATTTTGTCCCGAATTCCGTTCATACTCGACCCGGGCAGGAAAATACCGAAAAAAATAGTAAAAAATTCAAAAATAAAAATACCTCTAATTCCGGCATTATTTTCAGCCAAAACGGGATGAGATAGGCCAAAACAGAGAATAAAAAATTTTTGTCCTGAATTCCGTTCATACTCGACCCGGGCAAGAAAATTCCGAAAAAAATAGTAATAAAATTCAAAAAATTATTAAACCCCTTTTCGGCATTATTTTTACCCAAAACGGGATGAGTTAGGCTGAAAAAGGGAAGAAAAAACTTTAGTCCCGAATTCCGTTCATACTCGAGCTGGGAAAGACAATTCCGAAAAAAATAGTAAAGAAATTCAAAAAATTATAAAACCTCTTCCCGGCATTATTTTTAGCCAAAACGGGATGAGATAGGCCAAAAAAGAGAGAAAAAAATTTTAGTCCCGAATTCCGTTCATACTTTCCCAAGGGAAGAAAATTCCGATAGTAAAAAAATTCAAAAAATTCAAAAAATTATAAAACCTCTTCCCGGCATTATTTTTAGCCAAAACGGGTGAGATAGACCGAAACAAAAAAAAAAATTTAGTCCCGAATTCCGTTCATACTCGACTCGGGCAAGAAAATTCCGAAAAAAAATAGTAAACAAATTCAAAAAATTATAAAACCTCTTCCCGGCATTATTTTTAGCCAAAACGGGATGAGATAGGCCAAAAAAGAGAAAAAAAAATTTTAGTCCCGAATTCCGTTCATACTCGACCAGGGAAAGAAAATTCCGAAAAAAATAGTAAAAAAATTGAAAAAATTACAAAACCTCTTCCCAGCATTATTTTTAGCCCAAATGGGATGAGATAGGCCGGAAAAGAGAAAAAAAAATTTGTCCCGAATTCCGTTCATACTCGACCCGGGCGAGGAAATACCGAAAAAAATAGTAAAAAATTCAAAAAATAAAAATACCTCTAATTCCGGCATTATTTTCAGCCAAAACGGGATGAGATAGGACAAAACAGAGAATAAAAAATTTTAGTCCTGAATTCCGTTCATACTCGACCCGGGCAAGAAAATTCCGAAAAAGATAGTAATAAAATTCAAAAAATTATTAAACCCCTTTTCGACATTATTTTTACCCAAAACGGGATGAGTTAGGCTGAAAAAGGGAAGAAAAAACTTTAGTCCCGAATTCCGTTCATACTCGAGCTGGGAAAGACAATTCCGATAAAGTTAGTAAAAAAAATTCAAAAAATTATAAAACCCCTTTCCGGCATTATTTATAACCAAAACGGGATGAGATAGGTCGAAAAAGAGAAAAAAAAATTTTAGTCCCGAATTCCGTTCATACTCGACTCGGGCAAGAAAATTCCGAAAAAAATAGTAAAGAAATTCAAAAATTATAAAACCTCTTCCCGGCATTATTTTTAGCCAAAACGGGATGAGATAGGCCAAAAAAGAGAGAAAAAAATTTTAGTCCCGAATTCCGTTCATACTCGATCCAGGGAAGAAAATTCCGAAAAAAATAGTAAAAAAATTCAAAAAATTATAAAACCTCTTTCCGGTATTATTTTTAGCCAAAATGGGGTGAGATAGACCGAAACAAAGAAAAAAAAATTAAAGTCCCGAATTCCGTTCATACTTGACCCGGGCAAGAAAATTCTGAAAAAAATAGTAAAAAAATTCAAAAAATTAAAATATCTCTTTCCGGCATTATTTTTTGCCAGAACGGGATGAGATAGGCCGAAACAGAGAAAAAAAAATTTTAGTCCCGAATTCCGTTCATACTCGACCCGGGCAAGAAAATTCCGAAAAATATAGTAAAAAAATTAAAAAAATTATAAAACCTCTTTTTTGTCATAGTTTTACCAAAAACGGGATGAGATAGGCCGAAAATGAGAAAACGAAATTTTAGTCCCGAATTCCGTTCATAATCGACCCAGGCAAGAAAATTCCGAAAAAAATAGTTAAAAAATTGAAAAAATTATAAAACCTCTTTCCGGCATTATTTTTAGCCAAAACGGGATGAGATAGGCCAAAAAAGAGAAAAAAAAATTTTAGTCCCGAATTCCGTTCATACTCGATCCGAGGAGAAAATTCCGAAAAAAATAGTAAAAAAAGTCAAAAAATTATAAAACCTCTTCCCGGTAATATTTTTAGCCAATACGGGATGAGATAGACCGAAACAAAGAAAAAAAAATTATAGTCCCGAATTCCGTTCATACTCGACCAGGGAAAGAAAATTCCGAAAAAAATAATAAAAAAATTGAAAAAATTATAAAACCTCTTCCCAGCATTATTTTTAGCCCAAATGGGATGAGATAGGCCGGAAAAGAGAAAAAAAATTTTGTCCCGAATTCCGTTCATACTCGACCCGGGCAGGAAAATACCGAAAAAAATAGTAAAAAATTCAAAAATAAAAATACCTCTAATTCCGGCATTATTTTCAGCCAAAACGGGATGAGATAGGCCAAAACAGAGAATAAAAAATTTTTGATCTGAATTCCGTTCATACTCGACCCGGGCAAGAAAATTCCGAAAAAAATAGTAATAAAATTCAAAAAATTATTAAACCCCTTTTCGGCATTATTTTTACCCAAAACGGGATGAGTTAGGCTGAAAAAGGGAAGTAAAAACTTTAGTCCCGAATTCCGTTCATACTCGAGCTGGGAAAGACAATTCCGATAAAGTTAGTAAAAAAAATTCAAAAATTTATAAAACCCCTTTCCGGCATTATTTATAACCAGAACGGGATGAGATAGATCGAAAAACAGAAAAAAAAAATTTTAGTCCCGAATTCCGTTCATACTCGACTCGGGCAAGAAAATTCCGAAAAAAATAGTAAACAAATTCAAAAAATTATAAAACCTCTTCCCGGCATTATTTTTAGCCAAAACGGGATGAGATAGGCCAAAAAAGAGAGAAAAAAATTTTAGTCCCGAATTCCGTTCATACTCGATCCGGGGAGAAAATTCCGAAAAAAATAGTAAAAAAAGTCAAAAAATTATAAAACCTCTTCCCGGTAATATTTTTAGCCAAAACGGGATGAGATAGACCGAAACAAAGAAAAAAAAATTATAGTCCCGAATTCCGTTCATACTAGACCCGGGCAAGAAAATTCTGAAAAAAAATAGTAAAAAAATTCAAAAAATTAAAATACCTCTTTCCGGCATTATTTTTTGCCAGAACGGGATGAGATAGCCTGAAACAGAGAAAAAAAAAATTTAGTCCCGAATTCCGTTCAAACTCGACCCGAGCAAGAAAATTCCGAAAAATATAGTAAAAAAATTCAAAAAATTATAAAACCTCTTCCCGGTATTACTTCTAGCCAAAACGGGATGAGATAGACCGAAACAGAAAAAAAAAAAATTATAGTCCCGAATTCCGTTCATACTAGACCCGGGCAAGAAAATTCTGAAAAATATAGTAAAAAAATTCAAAAAATTATAAAACCTCTTCCCGGCATTATTTTTAGTGAAAACGGGATGAGATAGGCCAAGAAAGTGAAAACAAAATTTTATACCCTAATTCCATTCATAATCGACACTGGCAAGAAAATTCCGAAAGAAATAGTAAAAAAATTCAAAAAATTAAAATAACACTGTCTGGCATTATTTTTAGCCAAAACGGGATGAGGTCGGCCGAAAAAGAGAAAAAATATTTTAGTCCCGAATCCCGTTCATACTCGACCCGGGAAAGAAAATTCCGAAAAAAATAGTAAAAAAATTCAAAAAATTATAAAACCTCTTCCCAGCATTATTTTTAGCCAAAATGGGATGAGATAGGCCGGAAAAGAGAAAAAAAATTTTGTCCCGAATTTCGTTCATACTCGACCCGGGCAAGAAAATTCTGGAAAAAATAGTAAAAAAATTCAAAAAATAAAAATACCTCTTTCCGGCATTATTTTTAGCCAAAACGGGATGAGATAGGCCAAAACAGAGAAACAAAAGTTTTAGTCCCGAATTCCGTTCATAATCGACCCAGGCAAGAAAATTCCGAAAAAAATAGTTAAAAAATTGAAAAAATTATAAAACCTCTTTCCGGAATTATTTTTAGCGAAAACGGGATGAAATAGGCCGAGAAAGTGAACACAAAATTTTATTCCCGAATTCCATTCATAATCGACACTAACAAGAAAATTCCGAAAAAAATTGTAAAAAAATTCAAAAAATTAAAATAACACTTTCTGGCATTATTTTTAGCCAAAACGGGATGAGATCAGCCAAAAAAGAGTGAAAAAAATTTTAGTCCCGAATTCCGTTCATACTCGACCAGGGAAAGAAAATTCCGAAAAAAATAGTAAAAAAATTGAAAAAATTATAAAACCTCTTCCCAGCATTATTTGTAGCCAAAACGGGATGAGATCAGCTGAAAAAGAGTGAAAAAAATTTTAGTCCCGAATTCCGTTCATACTCGACCAGGGAAAGAAAATTCCGAAAAAAATAGTAAAAAAATTGAAAAAATTATAAAACCTCTTCCCAGCATTATTTTTAGCCCAAATGGGATGAGATAGGCCGGAAAAGGGAAAAAAAAATTTGTCCCGAATTCCGTTCAAACTCGACCCTGGCAAGAAAATACCGAAAAAAATAGTAAAAAATTCACAAAATAAAAATACCTCTAATTCCGGCATTATTTTCAGCCAAAACGGGATGAGATAGGCCAAAACAGAGAATAAAAAATTTTAGTCCTGAATTCCGTTCATACTCGACCCGGGCAAGAAAATTCCGAAAAAAATAGTAATAAAATTCAAAAAATTATTTAACCCCCTTTCGGCATTATTTTTACCCAAAACGGGATGAGTTAGGCTGAAAAAGGGAAGAAAAAACTTTAGTCCCGAATTCCGTTCATACTCGAGCTGGGAAAGACAATTCCGATAAAGTTAGTAAAAAAAATTCAAAAAATTATAAAACCCCTTTCCGGCATTATTTATAACCAAAACAGGATGAGATAGGTCGAAAAAGAGAAAAAAAAATTTTAGTCCCGAATTCCGTTCATACTCGACTCGGGCAAGAAAATTCCGAAAAAAATAGTAAAGAAATTCAAAAAATTATAAAACCTCTTCCCGGCATTATTTTTAGCCAAAACGGGATGAGATAGGCCAAAAAAGAGAGAAAAAAATTTTAGTCCCGAATTCCGTTCAATACTCGATCCAGGGAAGAAAATTCCGAAAAAAATAGTAAAAAAATTCAAAAAATTATAAAACCTCTTCCCGGTATTATTTTTAGCCAAAACGGGGTGAGATAGACCGAAACAAAGAAAAAAAAATTAAAGTCCCGAATTCCGTTCATACTTGACCTGGGCAAGAAAATTCTGAAAAAAATAGTAAAAAAATTCAAAAAATTAAAATACCTCTTTCCGGCATTATTTTTTGCCAGAACGGGATGAGATAGGCCGAAACAGAGAAAAAAAAATTTTAGTCCCGAATTCCGTTCATACTCGACCCGGGCAAGAAAATTCCGAAAAATATAGTAAAAAAATTAAAAAAATTATAAAACCTCTTTTTTGCCATAGTTTTACCAAAAACGGGATGAGATAGGCCGAAAATGAGAAAACGAAATTTTAGTCCCGAATTCCGTTCATAATCGACCCAGGCAAGAAAATTCCGAAAAAAATAGTTAAAAAATTGAAAAAATTATAAAACCTCTTTCCGGCATTATTTTTAGCGAAAACGGGATGAGATAGGCCGAGAAAGTGAACACAAAATTTTATTCCCGAATTCCATTCATAATCGACACTAACAAGAAAATTCCGAAAAAAATTGTAAAAAAATTCAAAAAATTAAAATAACACTTTCTGGCATTATTTTTAGCCAAAACGGGATGAGATCAGCCGAAAAAGAGTGAAAAAAATTTTAGTCCCGAATTCCGTTCATACACGACCAGGGAAAGAAAATTCCGAAAAAAATAGTAAAAAAATTGAAAAAATTATAAAACCTCTTCCCAGCATTATTTTTAGCCCAAATGGGATGAGATAGGCCGGAAAAGAGAAAAAAAAATTTGTCCCGAATTCCGTTCATACTCGACCCGGGCAGGAAAATACCGAAAAAAATAGTAAAAAATTCAAAAATAAAAATACCTCTAATTCCGGCATTATTTTCAGCCAAAACGGGATGAGATAGGCCAAAACAGAGAATAAAAAATTTTTGTCCGGAATTCCGTTCATACTCGACCTGGGCAAGAAAATTCCGAAAAAAATAGTAATAAAATTCAAAAAATTATTAAACCCCTTTTCGGCATTATTTTTCTCCAAAACGGGATGAGTTAGGCTGAAAAAGGGAAGAAAAAACTTTAGTCCCGAATTCCGTTCATACTCGACCCGGGCAGGAAAATACCGAAAAAAATAGTAAAAAATTCAAAAATAAAAATACCTCTAATTCCGGCATTATTTTCAGCCAAAACGGGATGAGATAGGCCAAAACAGAGAATAAAAAATTTTTGTCCTGAATTCCGTTCATACTCGACCCGGGCAAGAAAATTCCGAAAAAAATAGTAATAAAATTCAAAAAATTATTAAACCCCTTTTCGGCATTATTTTTACCCAAAACGGGATGAGTTAGGCTGAAAAAGGGAAGAGAAAACTTTAGTCCCGAATTCCGTTCATACTCGAGCTGGGAAAGACAATTCCGATAAAGTTAGTAAAAAAAATTCAAAAAATTATAAAACCCCTTTCCGGCATTATTTATAACCAGAACGGGATGAGATAGGTCGAAAAAGAGAAAAAAATTTTAGTCCCGAATTCCGTTCATACTCGACTCGGGCAAGAAAATTCCGAAAAAAATAGTAAAGAAATTCAAAAAATTATAAAACCTCTTCCCGGCATTATTTTTAGCCAAAACGGGATGAGATAGGCCAAAAAAGAGAAAAAAAATTTTAGTCCCGAATTCCGTTCATACTCGATCCAGGGAAGAAAATTCCGAAAAAAATAGTAAAAAAATTCAAAAAATTATAAAACCTCTTCCCGGTATTATTTTTAGCCAAAACGGGGTGAGATAGACCGAAACAAAGAAAAAAAAATTAAAGTCCCGAATTCCGTTCATACTTGACCCGGGCAAGAAAATTCTGAAAAAAATAGTAAAAAAATTCAAAAAATTAAAATACCTCTTTCCGGCATTATTTTTTGCCAGAACGGGATGAGATAGGCCGAAACAGAGAAAAAAAAATTTTAGTCCCGAATTCCGTTCATACTCGACCCGGCAAGCATAGTAAAAAAATTAAAAAAATTATAAAAAATTCTGAAAAAAATAGTAAAAAAATTAAAAAAATTAAAATACCTCTTTCCGGCATTATTTTTAGTGAAAACGGATGAGATAGGCCGAAAATGAGAAAACAAAATTTTATTCCCGAATTCCGTTCATAATCGACCCAGGCAAGAAAATTCCGAAAAAAATAGTTAAAAAATTGAAAAAATTATAAAACCTCTTTCCGGCATTATTTTTAGCGAAAACGGGATGAGATAGGCCGAGAAAGTGAAAACAAAATTTTATTCCCGAATTCCATTCATAATCGACACTAGCAAGAAAATTCCGAAAAAAATAGTAAAAAAATTCAAAAAATTAAAATAACACTTTCTGGCATTATTTTTAGCCAAAACGGGATGAGATCAGCCGAAAAAGAGTGAAAAAAATTTTAGTCCCGAATTCCGTTCATACTCGACCAGGGAAAGAAAATTCCGAAAAAAATAGTAAAAAAATTGAAAAAATTATAAAACCTCTTCCCAGCATTATTTTTAGCCCAAATGGGATGAGATAGGCCGGAAAAGAGAAAAAAAATTTTGTCCCGAATTCCGTTCATACTCGACCCGGGCAGGAAAATACCGAAAAAAATAGTAAAAAATTCAAAAATAAAAATACCTCTAATTCCGGCATTATTTTCAGCCAAAATGGGATGAGATAGGCCAAAACAGAGAAAAAAAATTTTTGTCCTGAATTCCGTTCATACTCGACCCGGGCAAGAAAATTCCGAAAAAAATAGTAATAAAATTCAAAAAATTATTAAACCCCTTTTCGGCATTATTTTTACCCAAAACGGGATGAGTAAGGCTGAAAAAGGGAAGTAAAAACTTTAGTCCCGAATTCCGTTCATACTCGAGCTGGGAAAGACAATTCCGATAAAATTAGTAAAAAAAATTCAAAAATTTATAAAACCCCTTTCCGGCATTATTTATAACCAGAACGGGATGAGATAGATCGAAAAACAGAAAAAAAAAAATTTTAGTCCCGATTTCCGTTCATACTCGACTCGGGCAAGAAAATTCCGAAAAAAATAGTAAACAAATTCAAAAAATTATAAAACCTCTTCCCGGCATTATTTTTAGCCAAAACGGGATGAGATAGGCCAAAAAAGAGAAAAAAAAATTTTAGTCCCGAATTCCGTTCATACTCGATCCGGGAGAAAATTCCGAAAAAAATAGTAAAAAAATTCAAAAAATTATAAAACCTCTTCCCGGTTAACCAAAACGGGATGAGATCAAAAATTTAGTCCCGAATTCCGTTCATACTTTTTTAGCCAATACGGGATGAGATAGACCGAAACAAAGAAAAAAAAATTATAGTCCCGAATTCCGTTCATACTAGACCCGGGCAAGAAAATTCTGAAAAAAAATAGTAAAAAAATTCAAAAAATTAAAATTCCTCTTTCCGGCATTATTTTTTGCCAGAACGGGATGAGATAGCCTGAAACAGAGAAAAAAAAAATTTAGTCCCGAATTCCGTTCAAACTCGACCCGAGCAAGAAAATTCCGAAAAATATAGTAAAAAAATTCAAAAAATTATAAAACCTCTTCCCGGTATTACTTCTAGCCAAAACGGGATGAGATAGACCGAAACAGAAAAAAAAAAAATTATAGTCCCGAATTCCGTTCATACTAGACCCGGGCAAGAAAATTCTGAAAAATATAGTAAAAAAATTCAAAAAATTATAAAACCTCTTCCCGGCATTATTTTTAGTGAAAACGGGATGAGATAGGCCAAGAAAGTGAAAACAAAATTTTATACCCTAATTCCATTCATAATCGACACTGGCAAGAAAATTCCGAAAGAAATAGTAAAAAAATTCAAAAAATTAAAATAACACTGTCTGGCATTATTTTTAGCCAAAACGGGATGAGGTCGGCCGAAAAAGAGAGAAAAATATTTTAGTCCCGAATCCCGTTCATACTCGACCCGGGAAAGAAAATTCCGAAAAAAATAGTAAAAAAATTCAAAAAATTATAAAACCTCTTCCCAGCATTATTTTTAGCCAAAATGGGATGAGATAGGCCGGAAAAGAGAAAAAAAAATTTGTCCCGAATTTCGTTCATACTCGACCCGGGCAAGAAAATTCTGGAAAAAATAGTAAAAAAATTCAAAAAATAAAAATACCTCTTTCCGGCATTATTTTTAGCCAAAACGGGATGAGATAGGCCAAAACAGAGAAACAAAAGTTTTAGTCCCGAATTCCGTTCATACTCTACCCGGGCAAGAAAATTCTGAAAAATTTAGTAAAAAAATTCAAAATTTTATAAAACCTCTTCCCGGAATTATTTTTAGCCAACACGGTATGAGATAGGCCGAAAAGGAGAAAAAAAATTTTAGTCCCGAATTTCGTTCATACTTGACCCGGGCAAGAAAATTCTGGAAAAAATAGTAAAAAAATTCAAAAAATTAAAATACCTCTTTCTGGCATTATTTCTAGCCAAAATGGGATGAGATAGGCCAAAACAGAGAAAAAAAAAATTTAGTCCTAAATTCCGTTCACACTCGACCCGGGCAAGAAAATTCCGAAAAAAATAGTAATAAAATTCAAAAAATTATAAAACCTCTTTTCGGCATTATTTTTAGCCAAAATGGGAAGAGTTAGGCTGAAAAAGGGAAGAAATAACTTTAGTCCCGAATTCCGTTCATACTCGAGCTGGGAAAGACAATTCCGATAAAGTTAGTAAAAAAAATTCAAAAAATTATAAAACCTCTTCCCTGCATTATTTTTAGCCAAAACGGTATGAGATAGGCCGAAAAAGAGTGAAAAAAATTTTAGTCCCGAATTCCGTTCATATTCGACTCGGGCAAGAAAATTCCGAAAAATATAGTAAAAAAATTCAAAAAATTATAAAACCTCTTCCCGGTATTATTTCTAGCCAAAACGGGATGAGATAGACCGAAACAGAGAAAAAAAAATTATAGTCCCGAATTCCGTTCATACTAGACCCGGGCAAGAAAATTCTGAAAAATATATTAAAAAAATTCAAAAAATTATAAAACCTCTTCCCGGCATTATTTTTAGCCAAAACGGTATGAGATACGCCGAAAAAGAGAGAAAAAAAAATTTAATTCCAAATTCCGTTCATACTCGACTCGGGCAAGAAAATTCTAAAAAAAATAGTTAAAAAATTCAAAAAATTATAAAACCTCTTTCCGGCATTATTTTTAGCGAAAACGGGATGAGATAGGCCGAGAAAGTGAACACAAAATTTTATTCCCGAATTCCATTCATAATCGACACTAACAAGAAAATTCCGAAAAAAATTGTAAAAAAATTCAAAAAATTAAAATAACACTTTCTGGCATTATTTTTAGCCAAAACGGGATGAGATCAGCCGAAAAAGAGTGAAAAAAATTTTAGTCCCGAATTCCGTTCATACTCGACCAGGGAAAGAAAATTCCGAAAAAAATAGTAAAAAAATTGAAAAAATTATAAAACCTCTTCCCAGCATTATTTTTAGCCCAAATGGGATGAGATAGGCCGGAAAAGAGAAAAAAAATTTTGTCCCGAATTCCGTTCATACTCGACCCGGGCAGGAAAATACCGAAAAAAATAGTAAAAAATTCAAAAATAAAAATACCTCTAATTCCGGCATTATTTTCAGCCAAAACGGGATGAGATAGGCCAAAACAGAGAATAAAAAATTTTTGTCCTGAATTCCGTTCATACTCGACCCGGGCAAGAAAATTCCGAAAAAAATAGTAATAAAATTCAAAAAATTATTAAACCCCTTTTCGGCATTATTTTTACCCAAAACGGGATGAGTTAGGCTGAAAAAGGGAAGAAAAACTTTAGTCCCGAATTCCGTTCATACTCGAGCTGGGAAAGACAATTCCGATAAAGTTAGTAAAAAAAATTCAAAAAATTATAAAACCCCTTTCCGGCATTATTTATAACCAGAACGGGATGAGATAGGTCGAAAAAGAGAAAAAAATTTTAGTCCCGAATTCCGTTCATACTCGACTCGGGCAAGAAAATTCCGAAAAAAATAGTAAAGAAATTCAAAAAATTATAAAACCTCTTCCCGGCATTATTTTTAGCCAAAACGGGATGAGATAGGCCAAAAAAGAGAGAAAAAAATTTTAGTCCCGAATTCCGTTCATACTCGATCCAGGGAAGAAAATTCCGAAAAAAATAGTAATAAAATTCAAAAAATTATAAAACCACTTCCCGGTATTATTTTTAGCCAAAACGGGGTGAGATAGACCGAAACAAAGAAAAAAAAAATTAAAGTCCCGAATTCCGTTCATACTTGACCCGGGAAAGACAATTCCGATAAAGTTAGTAAAAAAAATTCAAAAAATTATAAAACCCCTTTCCGGCATTATTTATAACCAAAACGGGATGAGATAGGTCGAAAAAGAGAAAAAAAAATTTTAGTCCCGAATTCCGTTCATACTCGACTCGGGCAAGAAAATTCCGAAAAAAATAGTAAAGAAATTCAAAAATTATAAAACCTCTTCCCGGCATTATTTTTAGCCAAAACGGGATGAGATAGGCCAAAAAAGAGAGAAAAAAATTTTAGTCCCGAATTCCGTTCATACTCGATCCAGGGAAGAAAATTCCGAAAAAAATAGTAAAAAAATTCAAAAAATTATAAAACCTCTTTCCGGTATTATTTTTAGCCAAAATGGGATGAGATAGCCAAAAAAAGAGAAAAAAAATTTTTAGTCCCGATTCCGTTCATACTCGATCCGAGGAGAAAATTCCGAAAAAAATAGTAAAAAAAGTCAAAAAATTATAAAACCTCTTCCCGGTAATATTTTTAGCCAATACGGGATGAGATAGACCGAAACAAAGAAAAAAAAATTATAGTCCCGAATTCCGTTCATACTCGACCAGGGAAAGAAAATTCCGAAAAAAATAGTAAAAAAATTGAAAAAATTGTAAAACCTCTTCCCAGCATTATTTTTAGCCCAAATGGGATGAGATAGGCCGGAAAAGAGAAA
This sequence comes from Quercus lobata, assembly GCF_001633185.2. Classification (NCBI taxonomy): domain Eukaryota; kingdom Viridiplantae; phylum Streptophyta; class Magnoliopsida; order Fagales; family Fagaceae; genus Quercus; species Quercus lobata. Next base: position 1,741 of record NW_022155200.1, on the reverse strand, counting down.
AAAAATTTTGTCCCGAATTCCGTTCATACTCGACCCGGGCAGGAAAATACCGAAAAAAATAGTAAAAAATTCAAAAATAAAAATACCTCTAATTCCGGCATTATTTTCAGCCAAAACGGGATGAGATAGGCCAAAACAGAGAATAAAAAATTTTTGTCCTGAATTCCGTTCATACTCGACCCGGGCAAGAAAATTCCGAAAAAAATAGTAATAAAATTCAAAAAATTATTAAACCCCTTTTCGGCATTATTTTTACCCAAAACGGGAAGAGTTAGGCTGAAAAAGGGAAGTAAAAACTTTAGTCCCGAATTCCGTTCATACTCGAGCTGGGAAAGACAATTCTGATAAAGTTAGTAAAAAAAATTCAAAAATTTATAAAACCCCTTTCCGGCATTATTTATAACCAGAACGGGATGAGATAGATCGAAAAACAGAAAAAAAAATTTTAGTCCCGAATTCCGTTCATACTCGACTCGGGCAAGAAAATTCCGAAAAAAATAGTAAACAAATTCAAAAAATTATAAAACCTTTTCCCGGCATTATTTTTAGCCAAAACGGGATGAGATAGGCCAAAAAAGAGAAAAAAAAATTTTAGTCCCGAATTCCGTTCATACTCGATCCGGGGAGAAAATTCCGAAAAAAATAGTAAAAAAAGTCAAAAAATTATAAAACCTCTTCCCGGTAATATTTTTAGCCAATACGGGATGAGATAGACCGAAACAAAGAAAAAAAAATTATAGTCCCGAATTCCGTTCGTACTAGACCCGGGCAAGAAAATTCTGAAAAAAAATAGTAAAAAAATTCAAAAAATTATAAAACCTCTTCCCGGTATTACTTCTGGCCAAAAGGGATGAGATAAGACGAAAACAGAAAAAAAAAAAAAAAATTCTAGTCCCGAATTCGTTCATTCACTAGGCCGGGCAAGAAAATTCTGAAAAATATAGTAAAAAAATTCAAAAAATTATAAAACCTCTTCCCGGCATTATTTTTAGTGAAAACGGGATGAGATAGGCCAAGAAAGTGAAAACAAAATTTTATACCCTAATTCCATTCATAATCGACACTGGCAAGAAAATTCCGAAAGAAATAGTAAAAAAATTCAAAAAATTAAAATAACACTGTCTGGCATTATTTTTAGCCAAAACGGGATGAGGTCGGCCGAAAAAGAGAGAAAAAAATTTTAGTCCCGAATCCCGTTCATACTCGACCCGGGAAAGAAAATTCCGAAAAAAATAGTAAAAAAATTCAAAAAATTATAAAACCTCTTCCCAGCATTATTTTTAGCCAAAATGGGATGAGATAGGCCGGAAAAGAGAAAAAAAATTTTGTCCCGAATTTCGTTCATACTCGACCCGGGCAAGAAAATTCTGGAAAAAATAGTAAAAAAATTCAAAAAATAAAAGTACCTCTTTCCGGCATTATTTTTATCCAAAACGGGATGAGATAGGCCAAAACAGAGAAACAAAAGTTTTAGTCCCGAATTCCGTTCATACTCTACCCGGGCAAGAAAATTCTGAAAAATTTAGTAAAAAAATTCAAAAATTTATAAAACCTCTTCCCGGAATTATTTTTAGCCAACACGGTATGAGATAGGCCGAAAAGGAGAAAAAAAATTATAGTCCCGAATTTCGTTCATACTTGACCCGGGCAAGAAAATTCTGGAAAAAATAGTAAAAAAATTCAAAAAATTAAAATACCTCTTTCTGGCATTATTTCTAGCCAAAACGGGATGAGATAGGCC
>NW_022155199.1:0-15538 GCF_001633185.2 Quercus lobata | reverse complement strand
TACTATTTTTTTCGGAATTTTCTTGCCCGGGTCAAGAATGAACGGAATTCGGGACTAAAATTTTGTTTTATCTTTTTCGGCCTAAATAATTCCGTTTTGGCTAGAAATAATGTCGGGAAGAGGTTTGAGAATTTTTTAAATTTTTTTACTAATTTTTTCAGAATTTTCTAACCCGGGTCGAGAATGAACGGAATTCAGGACTAAAATTTTGTTTTCGCTTTTTGGGCCCATCTCATCCCGTTTTGGCTAAAAATAATGCCGGAAGAGGTTTTATAATTTTTTGAATCTTTTTACTATTTTTTTTGTAATTTTCTTGCCCGGGTCGAGTAAGAACGGAATTCGGGACTAAAATTTTGTTTTCTCTTTTTCGGCTTATATAATCCCGTTTTGTCTAGAAATAATGCCGGGAAGTGGTTTTAGAATTTTTTAAATTTTTTTACTAATTTTTTCATAATTTTATTGCCCGGGTCGAGTAAGAACGAAATTCGGCACTAAAATTTTGTTTTCTCTTTTTCGTCTTATATCATCCCGTTTTGGCTAGAAATAATGCCGGGAAGAGGTTTTAGAATTTTTTAATTTTTTTTACTAATTTTTTCATAATTTTCTTGCCTGGGTCGACTATGAATAGAATTCAGTACTAAAATTTTGGTTTCACTTTTTGGGCCTATCTCATCCCGTTTTGGCGGAAAATATTGCCGGGAAAAAGTTTTATAATTGTTTGAATTTTTTTAATATTTTTTTCGGAATTTTCTAGCCCGGGTCAAGAATGAACGGAATTCGGGACTAAAATTTTGTTTTCTCTTTTTCGGCTTATATAATCCCGTTTTGTCTAGAAATAATGCCGGGAAGAGGTTTTAGAATTTTTTAAATTTTTTTACTTATTTTTTCAGAATTTTCTTGCCCGGGTCAAGTAAGAACGAAATTCGGCACAAAAATTTTGTTTTCTCTTTTTCGTCATATATCATCCCGTTTTGACTAGAAATAATGCCGGGAAGAGGTTTTAGAAATTTTTAAATTTTTTTACTAATTTTTTCATAATTTCCTTGCCCGGGTCGAGTATGAACGGAATTCGGGACTAAAATTTTGTTTTCTCTTTTTCCTCCTATATCATCCCGTTTTGGCTAGAAATAATGCCAGGAAGAGGTTTTATAATTTTTTAAATTTTTTTACTATTTTTTTCGGAATTTTCTTGCCCTGGTCGACTAAGAACGGAATTCGGGACTTAAATTTTGTTTTCTCTTTTTCGGCCTATATAATCCCGTTTTGGCTAAAAATAATGCCGGGGAGAGGTTTTAGAATTTTTTAAATTTTTTTACTAATTTTTTCAGAATTTTCTTGCCCGGGTCGAGTCTGAACGGAATTCGGGACTAAAATTTTGTTTTCACTTTTTTGGCTTATTGCATCCCGTTTTGGCGAAAAATAATCCCGGGAAGAGGTTTTATAATTTTTTGAATTTTTTTACTATTTTTTTCGGAGTTTTCTTGCCCGGGTCGAGTAAGAACTGAATTCGGGACTAAAATTTTGTTTTCACGTTTTTGGCCTATCTCATCCTGTTTTGGCAAAAAATAATTCTGGGAAAAGGTTTTATAATTTTTTGAATTTTTTTACTATTTTTTTCGGAGTTTTCTTGCCCGGGTCGAGTAAGAACGGAATTCGGGACTAAAATTTTGTTTTCACGTTTTTGGCCTATCTCATCTTGTTTTGGCAAAAAATAATTCTGGGAAAAGGTTTTATAATTTTTTGAATTTTTTTACTATTTTTTTCGGAATTTTCTTGCCCGGGTCAAGAATGAACGGAATTCGGGACTAAAATTTGATTTCTCTTTTTTCAGGCCTATATAATCTCGTTTGGCCGTAGAAATCGCCGGGAATTGGTTGTATAACTTTTGAATTTTTTTTTAAATTTTTTCGGAATTTCTTGCCCGGCGAGTAAGACAGAATTCGGGACTAAAATTTTTTGTTTTCCACTTTTGGCCTATATCCATCTCGTTGGCTAAAAATTAATGTCGGGAAGAGGTTTATAATATTTTAATTTCTTACTATTTTTTTTCGGAATTTTATTAGCCCGGGTCATGAATGAACGGAATTCGGGACTAAAATTTTGTTTTCTCTTTTTCGGCCTATGTAATCCCGTTTTGGCTAGAAATAATGCCGGGAATAGGTTTTATAACTTTTTGAATTTTTTTTAAAATTTTTTTTCGAAATTATCTTGCCCGGGTTGAGTAAGAACGGAATTCGGGACTAAAATTTTGTTTTCACTTTTTTGGCCTATCTCATCCCACTTTGGCTAGAAATATTGATGGGAAGAGGTGTTATAATTTTTTGAATTTTTTTACTAATTTTTTCAGAATTTTCTTGCCCGGGTCGAGTATGAAAGGAATTCGGGACTAAAATTTTGTTTTCACTTTTTTGGGCTATCTCATCCCGTTTTGGCTAAAAATAATGCCAGGAAGAGGTTTTATAATTTTTTGAATTTTTTTACTATTTTTTTCGGAATTTTCTTGCCCGGGTCGAGTAAGAACGGAGTTCGGGACTAAAATTTTGTTTTATCTTTTTCGGCCTATATAATCCCGTTTTGGCTAGAAATAATGCCGGGAAGAGGTTTTAGAATTTTTTAAATTTTTTTACTAATTTTTTCAAAAGTCTCTTGCCCGGGTCGAGTAAGAACGAAATTCGGCACTAAAATTTTGTTTTCTCTTTTTCGTCCTATATCATCCCGTTTTGGCTAGAAATAATGCCGGGAAGAGGTTTTAGGAATTTTTAAATTTTTTTACTAATTTTTTCATAATTTTCTTGCCCGGATCGAGTATGAACGGAATTCGGGACTAAAATTTTGTTTTCTCTTTTTCGTCCTATATCATCCCGTTTTGGCTAGAAATAATGCCGGGAAGAGGTTTTAGAAAGTTTTAAATTTTTTTACTAATTATTTCATAATTTTCTTGCCCGGGTCGAGTAAGAACGGAATTCGGGACTAAAATTTTGTTTTCACTTTTTTGGCCTATCTCATCTCGTTTTGGCTAAAAATAATGTCGGGAAGAGGTTTTATAATTTTTTAAATTTTCTTACTATTTTTTTCGGAATTTTCTTGCCCGGGTCAAGAATGAACGGAATTTGGGACTAAAATTTTGTTTTCTCTTTTTCGGCCTATATCATCCCATTTTGGCTAGAAATAATGCCGGGCAAAGGTTTTAGATTTTTTTAATTTTTTTTAATAATTTTTTCAGAATTTTCTTGCCCGGGTCGAGTATGAACGGAATTCAGGACTAAAATTTTGATTTCACTTTTTGGGCCTATCACATCCCGTTTTGGCTAAAAATAATGTCGGAAGAGGTTTTATAATTTTTTTAATTTTTTTACTATTTTTTTCGGAATTTTCTTGCCCTGGTCGAGTAAGAACGGAATTCGGGACTTAAATTTTGTTTTCTCCTTTTCGGCCTATATAATCCCGTTTTGGCTAGAAATAATGCCGGGAAGAGGTTTCAGAATTTTTTAAATTTTTTTACTAATTTTTTCAGAATTTTCTTGCCCGGGTCGAGTATGAACGGAATTCGGGACTAAAATTTTGTTTTCACTTTTTTGGCCTATCTCATCCTGTTTTTGGCAAAAAAATATTCTGGGAAAAGGTTTTATAATTTTTTGAATTTTTTTACTATTTTTTTCGGAATTTTCTTGCCCGGGTCAAGAATGAACGGAATTCGGGACTAAAATTTTGTTTTATCTTTTTCGGCCTAAATAATTCCGTTTTGGCTAGAAATAATGTCGGGAAGAGGTTTGAGAATTTTTTAAATTTTTTTACTAATTTTTTCAGAATTTTCTAACCCGGGTCGAGAATGAACGGAATTCAGGACTAAAATTTTGTTTTCGCTTTTTGGGCCCATCTCATCCCGTTTTGGCTAAAAATAATGCCGGAAGAGGTTTTATAATTTTTTGAATCTTTTTACTATTTTTTTTGTAATTTTCTTGCCCGGGTCGAGTAAGAACGGAATTCGGGACTAAAATTTTGTTTTCTCTTTTTCGGCTTATATAATCCCGTTTTGTCTAGAAATAATGCCGGGAAGTGGTTTTAGAATTTTTTAAATTTTTTTACTAATTTTTTCATAATTTTATTGCCCGGGTCGAGTAAGAACGAAATTCGGCACTAAAATTTTGTTTTCTCTTTTTCGTCCTATATCATCCCGTTTTGGCTAGAAATAATGCCGGGAAGAGGTTTTAGAATTTTTTAAATTTTTTTACTAATTTTATCATAATTTTCTTGCCTGGGTCGACTATGAACAGAATTCAGTACTAAAATTTTGGTTTCACTTTTTGGGCCTATCTCATCCCGTTTTGGCGGAAAATATTGCCGGGAAAAAGTTTTATAATTGTTTGAATTTTTTTAATATTTTTTTCGGAATTTTCTAGCCCGGGTCAAGAATGAACGGAATTCGGGACTAAAATTTTGTTTTCTCTTTTTCGGCTTATATAATCCCGTTTTGTCTAGAAATAATGCCGGGAAGAGGTTTTAGAATTTTTTAAATTTTTTTACTTATTTTTTCAGAATTTTCTTGCCCGGGTCAAGTAAGAACGAAATTCGGCACAAAAATTTTGTTTTCTCTTTTTCGTCATATATCATCCCGTTTTGACTAGAAATAATGCCGGGAAGAGGTTTTAGAAATTTTTAAATTTTTTTACTAATTTTTTCATAATTTCCTTGCCCGGGTCGAGTATGAACGGAATTCGGGACTAAAATTTTGTTTTCTCTTTTTCCTCCTATATCATCCCGTTTTGGCTAGAAATAATGCCAGGAAGAGGTTTTATAATTTTTTAAATTTTTTTACTATTTTTTTCGGAATTTTCTTGCCCTGGTCGACTAAGAACGGAATTCGGGACTTAAATTTTGTTTTCTCTTTTTCGGCCTATATAATCCCGTTTTGGCTAAAAATAATGCCGGGGAGAGGTTTTAGAATTTTTTAAATTTTTTTACTAATTTTTTCAGAATTTTCTTGCCCGGGTCGAGTCTGAACGGAATTCGGGACTAAAATTTTGTTTTCACTTTTTTGGCTTATTGCATCCCGTTTTGGCGAAAAATAATCCCGGGAAGAGGTTTTATAATTTTTTGAATTTTTTTACTATTTTTTTCGGAGTTTTCTTGCCCGGGTCGAGTAAGAACTGAATTCGGGACTAAAATTTTGTTTTCACGTTTTTGGCCTATCTCATCCTGTTTTGGCAAAAAATAATTCTGGGAAAAGGTTTTTTAATTTTTTGAATTTTTTTACTATTTTTTTCGGAGTTTTCTTGCCCGGGTCGAGTAAGAACGGAATTCGGGACTAAAATTTTGTTTTCACATTTTTGGCCTATCTCATCTTGTTTTGGCAAAAAATAATTCTGGGAAAAGGTTTTATAATTTTTTGAATTTTTTTACTATTTTTTTCGGAATTTTCCTGCCCGGGTCAAGAATGAACGGAATTCGGGACTAAAATTTGATTTTCTCTTTTTCAGCCTATATAATCTCGTTTTGGCTAGAAATAACGCCGGGAATTGGTTTTATAACTTTTTGAATTTTTTTTAAATTTTTTTCGGAATTTTCTTGCCCGGGTCGAGTAAGAACAGAATTCGGGACTAAAATTTTGTTTCCACTTTTTTGGCCTATATCATCTCGTTTTGGCTAAAAATAATGTCGGGAAGAGGTTTTATAATTTTTTGAATTTTCTTACTATTTTTTTCGGAATTTTATTGCCCGGGTCAAGAATGAACAGAATTCGGGACTAAAATTTTGTTTTCTCTTTTTCGGCCTATGTAATCCCGTTTTGGCTAGAAATAATGCCGGGAATAGGTTTTATAACTTTTGGAATTTTTTTAAAATTTTTTCGTAATTATCTTGCCCGGGTCGAGTAATAACGGAATTCGGGACTAAAATTTTGTTTTCACTTTTTTGGCCTATCTCATCCCACTTTGGCTAGAAATATTGATGGGAAGAGGTGTTATAATTTTTTAAATTTTTTTACTAATTTTTTCAGAATTTTCTTGCCCGGGTCGAGTATGAAAGGAATTCGGGACTAAAATTTTGTTTTCACTTTTTTGGCCTATCTCATCCCGTTTTGACTAAAAATAATGCCAGGAAGAGGTTTTATAATTTTTTGAATTTTTTTACTATTTTTTTCGGAATTTTCTTGCCCGGGTCGAGTAAGAACGGAGTTCGGGACTAAAATTTTGTTTTATCTTTTTCGGCCTATATAATCCCGTTTTGGCTAGAAATAATGCCGGGAAGAGGTTTTAGAATTTTTTAAATTTTTTTACTAATTTTTTCAAAAGTCTCTTGCCCGGGTCGAGTAAGAACGAAATTCGGCACTAAAATTTTGTTTTCTCTTTTTCGTCCTATATCATCCCGTTTTGGCTAGAAATAATGCCGGGAAGAGGTTTTAGGAATTTTCAAATTTTTTTACTAATTTTTTCATAATTTTCTTGCCCGGATCGAGTATGAACGGAATTCGGGACTAAAATTTTGTTTTCTCTTTTTCGTCCTATATCATCCCGTTTTGGCTAGAAATAATGCCGGGAAGAGGTTTTAGAAAGTGTTAAATTTTTTTACTAATTATTTCATAATTTTCTTGCCCGGGTCGAGTAAGAACGGAATTCGGGACTAAAATTTTGTTTTCACTTTTTTGGCCTATCTCATCTCGTTTTGGCTAAAAATAATGTCGGGAAGAGGTTTTATAATTTTTTAAATTTTCTTACTATTTTTTTCGGAATTTTCTTGCCCGGGTCAAGAATGAACGGAATTTGGGACTAAAATTTTGTTTTCTCTTTTTCGGCCTATATCATCCCATTTTGGCTAGAAATAATGCCGGGCAAAGGTTTTAGATTTTTTTAATTTTTTTTAATAATTTTTTCAAAATTTTCTTGCCCGGGTCGAGTATGAACGGAATTCAGGACTAAAATTTTGATTTCACTTTTTGGGCCTATCACATCCCGTTTTGGCTAAAAATAATGTCGGAAGAGGTTTTATAATTTTTTTAATTTTTTTACTATTTTTTTCGGAATTTTCTTGCCCTGGTCGAGTAAGAACGGAATTCGGGACTTAAATTTTGTTTTCTCCTTTTCGGCCTATATAATCCCGTTTTGGCTAGAAATAATGCCGGGAAGAGGTTTCAGAATTTTTTAAATTTTTTTACTAATTTTTTCAGAATTTTCTTGCTCGGGTCGAGTATGAACGGAATTCGGGACTAAAATTTTGTTTTCACTTTTTTGGCCTATCTCATCCTGTTTTGGCAAAAAATAATTCTGGGAAAAGGTTTTATAATTTTTTGAATTTTTTTACTATTTTTTTCGGAATTTTCTTGCCCGGGTCAAGAATGAACGGAATTCGGGACTAAAATTTTGTTTTATCTTTTTCGGCCTAAATAATCCCGTTTTGGCTAGAAATAATGTCGGGAAGAGGTTTGAGAATTTTTTAAATTTTTTTACTAATTTTTTCAGAATTTTCTAACCCGGGTCGAGAATGAACGGAATTCAGGACTAAAATTTTGTTTTCGCTTTTTGGGCCCATCTCATCCCGTTTTGGCTAAAAATAATGCCGGAAGAGGTTTTATAATTTTTTGAATCTTTTTACTATTTTTTTTGTAATTTTCTTGCCCGGGTCGAGTAAGAACGGAATTCGGGACTAAAATTTTGTTTTCTCTTTTTCGGCTTATATAATCCCGTTTTGTCTAGAAATAATGCCGGGAAGTGGTTTTAGAATTTTTTAAATTTTTTTACTAATTTTTTCATAATTTTATTGCCCGGGTCGAGTAAGAACGAAATTCGGCACTAAAATTTTGTTTTCTCTTTTTCGTCCTATATCATCCCGTTTTGGCTAGAAATAATGCCGGGAAGAGGTTTTAGAATTTTTTAAATTTTTTTACTAATTTTATCATAATTTTCTTGCCTGGGTCGACTATGAACAGAATTCAGTACTAAAATTTTGGTTTCACTTTTTGGGCCTATCTCATCCCGTTTTGGCGGAAAATATTGCCGGGAAAAAGTTTTATAATTGTTTGAATTTTTTTAATATTTTTTTCGGAATTTTCTAGCCCGGGTCAAGAATGAACGGAATTCGGGACTAAAATTTTGTTTTCTCTTTTTCGGCTTATATAATCCCGTTTTGTCTAGAAATAATGCCGGGAAGAGGTTTTAGAATTTTTTAAATTTTTTTACTTATTTTTTCAGAATTTTCTTGCCCGGGTCAAGTAAGAACGAAATTCGGCACAAAAATTTTGTTTCCTCTTTTTCGTCATATATCATCCCGTTTTGGCTAGAAATAATGCCGGGAAGAGGTTTTAGAAATTTTTAAATTTTTTTACTAATTTTTTCATAATTTCCTTGCCCGGGTCGAGTATGAACGGAATTCGGGACTAAAATTTTGTTTTCTCTTTTTCCTCCTATATCATCCCGTTTTGGCTAGAAATAATGCCAGGAAGAGGTTTTATAATTTTTTAAATTTTTTTACTATTTTTTTCGGAATTTTCTTGCCCTGGTCGACTAAGAACGGAATTCGGGACTTAAATTTTGTTTTCTCTTTTTCGGCCTATATAATCCCGTTTTGGCTAAAAATAATGCCGGGGAGAGGTTTTAGAATTTTTTAAATTTTTTTACTAATTTTTTCAGAATTTTCTTGCCCGGGTCGAGTATGAACGGAATTCGGGACTAAAATTTTGTTTTCACTTTTTTGGCTTATTGCATCCCGTTTTGGCGAAAAATAATCCCGGGAAGAGGTTTTATAATTTTTTGAATTTTTTTACTATTTTTTTCGGAGTTTTCTTGCCCGGGTCGAGTAAGAACTGAATTCGGGACTAAAATTTTGTTTTCACGTTTTTGGCCTATCTCATCCTGTTTTGGCAAAAAATAATTCTGGGAAAAGGTTTTATAATTTTTTGAATTTTTTTACTATTTTTTTCGGAGTTTTCTTGCCCGGGTCGAGTAAGAACGGAATTCGGGACTAAAATTTTGTTTTCACGTTTTTGGCCTATCTCATCTTGTTTTGGCAAAAAATAATTCTGGGAAAAGGTTTTATAATTTTTTGAATTTTTTTACTATTTTTTTCGGAATTTTCCTGCCCGGGTCAAGAATGAACGGAATTCGGGACTAAAATTTGATTTTCTCTTTTTCAGCCTATATAATCTCGTTTTGGCTAGAAATAACGCCGGGAATTGGTTTTATAACTTTTTGAATTTTTTTTAAATTTTTTTCGGAATTTTCTTGCCCGGGTCGAGTAAGAACAGAATTCGGGACTAAAATTTTGTTTCCACTTTTTTGGCCTATATCATCTCGTTTTGGCTAAAAATAATGTCGGGAAGAGGTTTTATAATTTTTTGAATTTTCTTACTATTTTTTTCGGAATTTTATTGCCCGGGTCAAGAACGAACAGAATTCGGGACTAAAATTTTGTTTTCTCTTTTTCGGCCTATGTAATCCCGTTTTGGCTAGAAATAATGCCGGGAATAGGTTTTATAACTTTTGGAATTTTTTTAAAATTTTTTCGTAATTATCTTGCCCGGGTCGAGTAATAACGGAATTCGGGACTAAAATTTTGTTTTCACTTTTTTGGCCTATCTCATCCCACTTTGGCTAGAAATATTGATGGGAAGAGGTGTTATAATTTTTTAAATTTTTTTACTAATTTTTTCAGAATTTTCTTGCCCGGGTCGAGTATGAAAGGAATTCGGGACTAAAATTTTGTTTTCACTTTTTTGGCCTATCTCATCCCGTTTTGACTAAAAATAATGCCAGGAAGAGGTTTTATAATTTTTTGAATTTTTTTACTATTTTTTTCGGAATTTTCTTGCCCGGGTCGAGTAAGAACGGAGTTCGGGACTAAAATTTTGTTTTATCTTTTTCGGCCTATATAATCCCGTTTTGGCTAGAAATAATGCCGGGAAGAGGTTTTAGAATTTTTTAAATTTTTTTACTAATTTTTTCAAAAGTCTCTTGCCCGGGTCGAGTAAGAACGAAATTCGGCACTAAAATTTTGTTTTCTCTTTTTCGTCCTATATCATCCCGTTTTGGCTAGAAATAATGCCGGGAAGAGGTTTTAGGAATTTTCAAATTTTTTTACTAATTTTTTCATAATTTTCTTGCCCGGATCGAGTATGAACGGAATTCGGGACTAAAATTTTGTTTTCTCTTTTTCGTCCTATATCATCCCGTTTTGGCTAGAAATAATGCCGGGAAGAGGTTTTAGAAAGTGTTAAATTTTTTTACTAATTATTTCATAATTTTCTTGCCCGGGTCGAGTAAGAACGGAATTCGGGACTAAAATTTTGTTTTCACTTTTTTGGCCTATCTCATCTTGTTTTGGCTAAAAATAATGTCGGGAAGAGGTTTTATAATTTTTTAAATTTTCTTACTATTTTTTTCGGAATTTTCTTGCCCGGGTCAAGAATGAACGGAATTTGGGACTAAAATTTTGTTTTCTCTTTTTCGGCCTATATCATCCCATTTTGGCTAGAAATAATGCCGGGCAAAGGTTTTAGATTTTTTTAATTTTTTTTAATAATTTTTTCAGAATTTTCTTGCCCGGGTCGAGTATGAACGGAATTCAGGACTAAAATTTTTATTTCACTTTTTGGGCCTATCACATCCCGTTTTGGCTAAAAATAATGTCGGAAGAGGTTTTATAATTTTTTTAATTTTTTTACTATTTTTTTCGGAATTTTCTTGCCCTGGTCGAGTAAGAACGGAATTCGGGACTTAAACTTTGTTTTCTCCTTTTCGGCCTATATAATCCCGTTTTGGCTAGAAATAATGCCGGGAAGAGGTTTCAGAATTTTTTAAATTTTTTTACTAATTTTTTCAGAATTTTCTTGCCCGGGTCGAGTATGAACGGAATTCGGGACTAAAATTTTGTTTTCACTTTTTTGGCCTATCTCATCCTGTTTTGGCAAAAAATAATTCTGGGAAAAGGTTTTATAATTTTTTGAATTTTTTTACTATTTTTTTCGGAATTTTCTTGCCCGGGTCAAGAATGAACGGAATTCGGGACTAAAATTTTGTTTTATCTTTTTCGGCCTAAATAATCCCGTTTTGGCTAGAAATAATGTCGGGAAGAGGTTTGAGAATTTTTTAAATTTTTTTACTAATTTTTTCAGAATTTTCTAACCCGGGTCGAGAATGAACGGAATTCAGGACTAAAATTTTGTTTTTGCTTTTTGGGCCCATCTCATCCCGTTTTGGCTAAAAATAATGCCGGAAGAGGTTTTATAATTTTTTGAATCTTTTTACTATTTTTTTTGTAATTTTCTTGCCCGGGTCGAGTAAGAACGGAATTCGGGACTAAAATTTTGTTTTCTCTTTTTCGGCTTATATAATCCCGTTTTGTCTAGAAATAATGCCGGGAAGTGGTTTTAGAATTTTTTAAATTTTTTTACTAATTTTTTCATAATTTTATTGCCCGGGTCGAGTAAGAACGAAATTCGGCACTAAAATTTTGTTTTCTCTTTTTCGTCCTATATCATCCCGTTTTGGCTAGAAATAATGCCGGGAAGAGGTTTTAGAATTTTTTAAATTTTTTTACTAATTTTTTCATAATTTTCTTGCCTGGGTCGACTATGAACAGAATTCAGTACTAAAATTTTGGTTTCACTTTTTGGGCCTATCTCATCCCGTTTTGGCGGAAAATATTGCCGGGAAAAAGTTTTATAATTGTTTGAATTTTTTTAATATTTTTTTCGGAATTTTCTAGCCCGGGTCAAGAATGAACGGAATTCGGGACTAAAATTTTGTTTTCTCTTTTTCGGCTTATATAATCCCGTTTTGTCTAGAAATAATGCCGGGAAGAGGTTTTAGAATTTTTTAAATTTTTTTACTTATTTTTTCAGAATTTTCTTGCCCGGGTCAAGTAAGAACGAAATTCGGCACAAAAATTTTGTTTCCTCTTTTTCGTCATATATCATCCCGTTTTGGCTAGAAATAATGCCGGGAAGAGGTTTTAGAAATTTTTAAATTTTTTTACTAATTTTTTCATAATTTCCTTGCCCGGGTCGAGTATGAACGGAATTCGGGACTAAAATTTTGTTTTCTCTTTTTCCTCCTATATCATCCCGTTTTGGCTAGAAATAATGCCAGGAAGAGGTTTTATAATTTTTTAAATTTTTTTACTATTTTTTTCGGAATTTTCTTGCCCTGGTCGACTAAGAACGGAATTCGGGACTTAAATTTTGTTTTCTCTTTTTCGGCCTATATAATCCCGTTTTGGCTAAAAATAATGCCGGGGAGAGGTTTTAGAATTTTTTAAATTTTTTTACTAATTTTTTCAGAATTTTCTTGCCCGGGTCGAGTATGAACGGAATTCGGGACTAAAATTTTGTTTTCACTTTTTTGGCTTATTGCATCCCGTTTTGGCGAAAAATAATCCCGGGAAGAGGTTTTATAATTTTTTGAATTTTTTTACTATTTTTTTCGGAGTTTTCTTGCCCGGGTCGAGTAAGAACTGAATTCGGGACTAAAATTTTGTTTTCACGTTTTTGGCCTATCTCATCCTGTTTTGGCAAAAAATAATTCTGGGAAAAGGTTTTATAATTTTTTGAATTTTTTTACTATTTTTTTCGGAATTTTCTTGCCCGGGTCAAGAATGAACGGAATTCGGGACTAAAATTTTGTTTTATCTTTTTCGGCCTATATAATCCCGTTTTGGCTAGAAATAATGCCGGGAAGAGGTTTTAGAATTTTTTAAATTTTTTTACAAATTTTTTCAGAATTCTCTTGCCCGGGTCGAGTAAAAACGAAATTCGGCACTAAAATTTTGTTTTCTCTTTTTCATCCTATATCATCCCGTTTTGGCTAGAAATAATGCCGGGAAGAGGTTTTAGAAATTTTTAAATTTTTTTACTAATTTTTTCAGAATTTTCTAACCCTGGTCGAGAATGAACGGAATTCAGGACTAAAATTTTGTTTTCGCTTTTTGGGCCCATCTCATCCCGTTTTGGCTAAAAATAATGCCGGAAGAGGTTTTATAATTTTTTGAATCTTTTTACTATTGTTTTCGAAATTTTCTTGCCCGGGTCGAGTAAGTACGGAATTCGGGACTAAAATTTTGTTTTTTCTTTTTCGGCTTATATAATCCCGTTTTGGCTAGAAATAATGCCGGGAAGAGGTTTTAGAATTTTTTAAATTTTTTTACTAATTTTTTCATAATTTTCTTGCCCGGGTCGAGTAAGAACGAAATTCGGCACTAAAATTTTGTTTTCTCTTTTTCGTCCTATATCATCCCGTTTTGGCTAGAAATAATGCCGGGAAGAGGTTTTAGAATTTTTTAAATTTTTTTACTAATTTTTTCATAATTTTCTTGCCTGGGTCGAGTATGAACAGAATTCAGGTCTAAAATTTTGCTTTCACTTTTTGGGCCTATCTCATCCCGTTTTGGCGAAAAATAATGCCGGGAAAAAGTTTTATAATTGTTTGAATTTTTTTAATATTTTTTTCGGAATTTTTAATCCCGGGTCAAGAATGAACGGAAATCGGGACTAAAATTTTGTTTTCTCTTTTTCAGCCTATATCATCCCGTTATGGCGAGAAATAATGCCGGGAAGAGATTTTAGAAATTTCTAAATTTTTTTACTAATTATTTCATAATTTTCTTGCTCGGGTCGAGCAAGAACGGAATTCGGGTCTAAAATTTTGTTTTCTCTTTTTTTGCCTATCTCATCTCGTTTTGGCTAAAAATAATGTCGGGAAGAGGTTTTATAATTTTTTGAATTCTCTTACTATTTTTTTCGGAATTTTCTTGCCCGGGTCAAGAATGAACGGAATTTGGGACTAAAATTTTGTTTTCACTTTTTCGGCCTATATCATCCCATTTTGGCTAGAAATAATGCCGGGCAGAGGTTTTAGAATTTTTTAATTTTTTTTTACTAATTTTTTCAGAATTTTCTTGACCGGGTCGAGTATGAACGGAATTCAGGACTAAAATTTTGTTTTCACTTTTTGGGCCTATCTCATCCCTTTTTGGCTTAAAATAATGTCGGAAGAGGTTTTATAATTTTTTAAATTTTTTTACTATTTTTTGCGGAATTTTCTTGCCCGGGTCAAGTAAGAACGAAATTCGGGACTTATATTTTGTTTTCTCTTTTTCGGCCTATATAATCCCGTTTTGGCTAGAAATAATGCCGGGAAGAGGTTTTAGAATTTTTTAAATTTTTTTACTAATTTTTTCAGAATTTTCTTGCCCGGGTCGAGTATGAACGGAATTCGGGACTAAAATTTTGTTTTCACTTTTTTGGCTTATTGCATCCTGTTTTAGCTAAACATAATCCCGGGAAGAGGTTTTATAATTTTTTGAATTTTTTTACTATTTTTTTCGGAGTTTTCTTGCCCGGGTCGAGTAAGAACGGAATTCGGGGCTAAAATTTTGTTTTCACGTATTCGGCCTATCTCATCCTGTTTTGGCAAAAAATAATTCTGGGAAAAGGTTTTATAATTTTTTGAATTTTTTTACTATTTTTTTCGGAATTTTCTTGCCCGGGTTAAGAATGAACGGAATTCGGGACTAAAATTTTGTTTTATCTTTTTCGGCCTATATATTCCCGTTTTGGATAGAAATAATGCCGGGAAGAGGTTTTAGAATTTTTTAAATTTTTTTACAAATTTTTTCATAATTCTCTTGCTCGGGTCGAGTAAGAACGAAATTCGGCACTAAAATTTTGTTTTCTCTTTTTCATCCTATATCATCCGTTTTGGCTAGAAATAATGCCGGGAAGAGGTTTTAGAAATTTTTAAATTTTTTTACTAATTTTTTTAGAATTTTCTTACCCGGGTCGAGTATGAACGGAATTCAGGACTAAAATTTTGTTTTCGCTTTTTGGGCCCATCTCATCCCGTTTTGGCTAAAAATAATGCCGGAAGAGGTTTTATAATTTTTTGAATTTCTTTACTATTTTTTTCGTAATTTTCTTGCCCTGGTCGAGCAAGAACGGAATTTGGGACTAAAATTTTATTTTCTCTTTTTCGGCTTTTATATTCCCGTTTTCGCTAGAAATAATGCCGTGAAGAGGTTTTAGAATTTTTTAAATTTTTTTACTATTTTTTTCATAATTTTCTTGCCCGGGTCGAGTAAGAACGAAATTCGGCACTAAAATTTTGTTTTCTCTTTTTCGTCCTATATCATCCCGTTTTTGCTAGAAATAATGCCGGGAAGAGGTTTTAGAATTTTTTAAATTTTTTTACTAATTTTTTCATAATTTTCTTGCCTGGGTCGAGTATGAACGCAATTCAGGACTAAAATTTTGGTTTCACTTTTTGGGCCTATCTCATCCCGTTTTGGCGATAAATAATGCTGGGAAAAGGTTTCATAATTGTTTGAATTTTTTTTATATTTTTTTCGGAATTTTCTAGCCCGGGTCAAGAATGAACGGAATTCGGGACTAAAATTTTGTTTTCTCTTTTTCGGCCTATATCATCCCGTTCTGGCTAGAAATATTGCCGGGAAGAGATTTTAGAATTTTTTAAATTTTTTTACTAATTTTTTCAGAATTTTCTTGCCCGGGTCGAGTAAGAACGAAATTCGGCACTAAAATTTTGTTTTCTCTTTT
>NW_022155198.1:0-15561 GCF_001633185.2 Quercus lobata | reverse complement strand
ATAATGCCGGGAAGACGTTTATATGATTTTTTTTTTGAATTTTTTAACTATTTTCTCTTTTCTTGCGGAATTTTTTCCCGATGCCGAAGCATGAAACGGAAATCCGGGACTAAAATTTTTTTTTCCACTTTTTTGGCCTATATATCCCGTTTTGGGGCTATAAATAATGGGCGCGAGAGAATTTTTATATATTTTTTTTGAATTTTTTTTAGCATTTTTTCGAATTTTCTTGCCCGGCGAGTATGAACGAATTCGGATACTAAAAAAATTTTATTTTCACTTTTTTCACATATTATCGAATCCCTGTTTTGGCTAAAATAATGCGAAGACGTTTTATAAAAAAGATTTTGATTTTTTTAAAAACTATATTTTTTCGGAATTTTTCTTTTCCCGAGTCGAGCATGAACGGAAATCGGGACTAAAATTTAGTTTTCACTTTTTTGGCCTAATATCATCCCGTTTTGGCTAAAAATAATGCCGGGAAGAAGTTTTATAATTTTTTGAATTTTTTTACTATTTTTTTCGGAATTTTCTTGCCCGGGTCGAGTATGAACGGAATTCGGGACTAAAATTTTGATTTCACTTTTTTCACCTATATCATCCTGTTTTGGCTAAAAATAATGCCGAGAAGAGGTTTTATAATTTTTTGAATTTTTTTACTATTTTTTTCGGAATTTTCTTTCCCGATTCGAGCATGAACGGAAATTGGAACTAAAATTTTGTTTTCACTTTTTTGGCCTATATCATCCCGTTTTGGCTATAAATAATGCCGGGAAGAAGTTTTATAATTTTTTGAATTTTTTTACTATTTTTTTAGGAATTTTCTTGCCCGGGTTTCAAGTTATGAACGTAATCGGGACTTAAAATTTTGATTTTCACTTTCTTCGGCCTATTATTCATCCCGTTTGGCTAAAAATAAGGCCGGGAGAGGATTATAATTTTTTGACATTTTACTATTTTTCGGAATTGTCTTTCCCGGGTCGAGTATGAACGGAAATCGGGACTAAAATTTAGTTTTCACTTTTTTGGCCTATATCATCCCGTTTTGGCAAAAATAATGCCAGGAAGAAGTTTTATAATTTTTTTAATTTTTTTACTATTTTTTCGGAATTTTCTTGCCCGGGTCGAGTATGAACGGAATTCGGGACTAAAATTTTGATTTCGCTTTTTTCACATATATCATCCTATTTTGGCTAAAAATAATGCCGGGAAGACGTTTTATGATTTTTTGAATTTTTTTACTATTTTTTTCGGAATTTTCTTTCCCGAGTCGAGCATGAACGGAAATCGGGACTAAAATTTTGTTTTCACTTTTTTGGCCTATATCATCCCGTTTTGGCTATAAATAATGCCGGAAAGAATTTTTATAATTTTTTGAATTTTTTTACAATTTTTTTCGGAATTTTCTTGCCCGGGTCGAGTATGAACGGAATTCGGTACTAAAATTTTGATTTCACTTTTTTCACATATATCATCCTGTTTTGGCTAAAAATAATGCCGGGAAGACGTTTTATGATTTTTTGAATTTTTTTACTATTTTTTTCGGAATTTTCTTTCCCGAGTCGAGCATGGACGGAAATCGGGACTAAAATTTTGTTTTCACTTTTTTGGCCTATATCATCCCGTTTTGGTTATAAATAATGCCGGAAAGAATTTTTATAATTTTTTGAATTTTTTTACAATTTTTTTCGGAATTTTCTTGCCCGGGTCGAGTATGAACGGAATTCGGGACTAAAATTTTGATTTCACTTTTTTCACCTATATCATCCTGTTTTGGCTAAAAATAATGCCGGGAAGACGTTTTATAATTTTTTGAATTTTTTTACTATTTTTTTCGGAATTTTCTTTCCCGAGTCGAGCATGAACGGAAATTGGAACTAAAATTTTGTTTTTACTTTTTTGGCCTATATCATCCCGTTTTGGCTATAAATAATGCCGGGAAGAAGTTTTATAATTTTTTGAATTTTTTTACTATTTTTTTCGGAATTTTCTTTCCCGAGTCGAGCATAAACGGAAATTGGGACTGAAATTTTGTTTTCACTTTTTTGGCCTATATCATCCCGTTTTGGCTAAAAATAATGCCGTGAAGAGGTTTTATAATTTTTTGAATTTTTTTACTATTTTTTTCGGAATTTTCTTTCCCAAGTTGGGCATGAACGGAAATTGGGACTAAAATTTTGTTTTCATTTTTTTGGCCTATATCATCCCGTTTTGGCTATAAATAATGCCGGGAAGAAGTTTTATAATTTTTTGAATTTTTTTACTATTTTTTTCGGAATTTTCCTGCCCGGGTCGAGTATGAACGGAATTCGGGACTAAAATTTTGATTTCACTTTTTTCACCTATATCATCCTGTTTTGGCTAAAAATAATGCCGAGAAGAGGTTTTATAATTTTTTGAATTTTTTTACTATTTTTTTCGGAATTTTCTTTCCCGAGTCGAGCATAAACGGAAATTGGGACTGAAATTTTGTTTTCACTTTTTTGGCCAATATCATCCCGTTTTGGCTAAAAATAATGCCGGGAAGAGGTTTTATAATTTTTTGAATTTTTTTACTATTTTTTTCAGAATTTTCTTTCTCGGGTCGAGTATGAACGGAAATCGGGCCAAAAATTTTGATTTCACTTTTTTGGCCTATATCATCCCGTTTTGGCTAAAAATAATGCCGGGAAGAGGTTTTATAATTTTTTCACATTTTTTACTATTTTTTTTCGGAATTTTCTTTCCCGGGTCGAGTATGAACGGAAATCGGGACTAAAATTTTGTTTTCACTTTTTTTGCCTATATCATCCCGTTTTGGCTAAAAATAATGCTAGGAAGAAGTTTTATAATTTTTTGAATTTTTTTACTATTTTTTTCAGAATTTTCTTTCCCGGGTCGAGTACGAACGGAATTCGGAACTAAAATTTTGATTTCACTTTTTTCACCAATATCATCCTGTTTTGTCTAAAAATAATGCCGGGATGAGGTTTTATAATTTTTTGACATTTTTTACTATTTTTTTTCGGAATTTTCTTTCCCGGGTCGAGTATGAACGGAAATCGGGACTAAAATTTAGTTTTCACTTTTTTGGCCTATATCATCCCGTTTTGGCAAAAAATAATGCCAAGAAGAAGTTTTATAATTTTTTGAATTTTTTTACTATTTTTTCGGAATTTTCTTGCCCGGGTCGAGTATGAACGGAATTCGGGACTAAAATTTTGATTTCACTTTTTTCACATATATCATCCTGTTTTGGCTAAAAATAATGCCGGGAAGACGTTTTTATGATTTTTTGAATTTTTTTACTATTTTTTTCGGAATTTTCTTTCCCAAGTTGGGCATGAACGGAAATTGGGACTAAAATTTTGTTTTCATTTTTTTGGCCTATATCATCCCGTTTTGGCTATAAATAATGCCGGGAAGAAGTTTTATAATTTTTTGAATTTTTTTACTATTTTTTTCGGAATTTTCCTGCCCGGGTCGAGTATGAACGGAATTCGGGACTAAAATTTTGATTTCACTTTTTTCACCTATATCATCCTGTTTTGGCTAAAAATAATGCCGAGAAGAGGTTTTATAATTTTTTGAATTTTTTTACTATTTTTTTCGGAATTTTCTTTCCCGAGTCGAGCATAAACGGAAATTGGGACTGAAATTTTGTTTTCACTTTTTTGGCTAAAAATAATGCCGGGAAGAGGTTTTATAATTTTTTGAATTTTTTTACTATTTTTTTCGGAATTTTCTTTCTCGGGTCGAGTATGAACGGAAATCGGGCCAAAAATTTTGATTTCACTTTTTCGGCCTATATCATCCCGTTTTGGCTAAAAATAATGCCGGGAAGAGGATTTATAATTTTTTGACATTTTTTACTATTTTTTTCGGAATTTTCTTTCCCGGGTCGAGTATGAACGGAAATCGGGACTAAAATTTTGTTTTCACTTTTTTGGCCTATATCATCCCGTTTTGGCTATAAATAACGCCGGAAAGAATTTTTATAATTTTTTTAATTTTTTTACAATTTTTTTCGGAATTTTCTTGCCCGGGTCGAGTATGAACGGAATTCGGGACTAAAATTTAGATTTCACTTTTTTCACCTATATCATTCTGTTTTGGCTAAAAATCATGCCGAGAAGAGGTTTTATAATTTTTTGAATTTTTTTACTATTTTTTTCGGACTTTTCTTTCCCAAGTTGGGCATGAACGGAAATTGGGACTAAAATTTTGTTTTCATTTTTTTGGCCTATATCATCCCGTTTTGGCTATAAATAATGCCGGGAAGAAGTTTTATAATTTTTTGAATTTTTTTACTATTTTTTTCGGAATTTTCCTGCCCGGGTCGAGTATGAACGGAATTCGGGACTAAAATTTTGATTTCACTTTTTTCACCTATATCATCCTGTTTTGGCTAAAAATAATGCCGAAAAGAGGTTTTATAAATTTTTGAATTTTTTTACTATTTTTTTCGGAATTTTCTTTCCTGAGTCGAGCATAAACGGAAATTGGGACTGAAATTTTGTTTTCACTTTTTTGGCCAATATCATCCCGTTTTGGCTAAAAATAATGCCGGGAAGAGGTTTTATAATTTTTTGAATTTTTTTACTATTTTTTTCAGAATTTTCTTTCTCGGGTCGAGTATGAACGGAAATCGGGCCAAAAATTTTGATTTCACTTTTTTGGCCTATATCATCCCGTGTTGGCTAAAAATAATGCCGGGAAGAGGTTTTATAATTTTTTGACATTTTTTACTATTTTTTTTCGGAATTTTCTTTCCCGAGTCGAGTATGAACGGAAATCGGGACTAAAATTTAGTTTTCACTTTTTTGGCCTATATCATCCCGTTTTGGCAAAAAATAATGCCAGGAAGAAGTTTTATAATTTTTTGAATTTTTTTACTATTTTTTCGGAATTTTCTTGCCCGGGTCGAGTATGAACGGAATTCGGGACTAAAATTTTGATTTCACTTTTTTCACATATATCATCCTGTTTTGGCTAAAAATAATGCCGGGAAGACGTTTTTATGATTTTTTGAATTTTTTTACTATTTTCTTCGGAATTTTCTTTCCCGAGTCGAGCATGAACGGAAATCGGGACTAAAATTTTGTTTTCACTTTTTTGGCCTATATCATCCCGTTTTCGCTATAAATAATGCCGGAAAGAATTTTTATAATTTTTTGAATTTTTTTACAATTTTTTTCTGAATTTTCTTGCCCGGGTCGAGTATGAACGGAATTCGGGACTAAAATTTTGATTTCACTTTTTTCACATATATCATCCTGTTTTGGCTAAAAATAATGCCGGGAAGACGTTTTATGATTTTTTGAATTTTTTTACTATTTTTTTCGGAATTTTCTTTCCCGAGTCGAGCATGAACGGAAATCAGGACTAAAATTTTGTTTTCACTTTTTTGGCCTATATCATCCCGTTTTGGTTATAAATAATGCCGGAAAGAATTTTTATAATTTTTTGAATTTTTTTACAATTTTTTTCGGAATTTTCTTGCCCGGGTCGAGTATGAACGGAATTCGGACTAAAATTTTGATTTCACTTTTTTCACCTATATCATCCCTGTTTGGCTAAAATAATGCCGGAAGAGGTTTATAATTTTTTTGAATTTTTTTTTACTATTTTTTTCGGAATTTTCTTTCCCGAGTCGAGCATGAACGGAAATCGGGACTAAAATTTTGTTTTCACTTTTTTGGCCTATATCATCCCGTTTTGGTTATAAATAATGCCGGGAAGAAGTTTTATAATTTTTTGAATTTTTTTACTATTTTTTTCGGAATTTTCTTGCCCGGGTCGAGTATGAACGGAATTCGGGACTAAAATTTTGATTTCACTTTTTTCACCTATATCATCCTGTTTTGGCTAAAAATAATGCCGAGAAGAGGTTTTATAATTTTTTGAATTTTTTTACTATTTTTTTCGGAATTTTCTTTCCCGAGTCGAGCATGAACGGAAATTGGAACTAAAATTTTGTTTTCACTTTTTTGGCCTATATCATCCCGTTTTGGCTATAAATAATGCCGGGAAGAAGTTTTATAATTTTTTGAATTTTTTTACTATTTTTTTTCGGAATTTTCTTGCCCGGGTCAAGTATGAACGTAATTCGGGACTAAAATTTTGATTTCACTTTTTCGGCCTATATCATCCGTTTTGGCTAAAAATAATGCCGGGAAGAGGATTTATAATTTTTTGACATTTTTTACTATTTTTTTCGGAATTTTCTTTCCCGGGTCGAGTATGAACGGAAATCGGGACTAAAATTTTGTTTTCACTTTTTTGGCCTATACCATCCCGTTTTGGCAAAAAATAATGCCAGGAAGAAGTTTTATAATTTTTTGAATTTTTTTACTATTTTTTCGGAATTTTCTTGCCCGGGTCGAGTATGAACGGAATTCGGGACTAAAATTTTGATTTCACTTTTTTCACATATATCATCCTGTTTTGGCTAAAAATAATGCCGGGAAGACATTTTATGATTTTTTGAATTTTTTTACTATTTTTTTCGGAATTTTCTTTCCCGAGTCGAGCATGAACGGAAATCGGGACTAAAATTTTGTTTTCACTTTTTTGGCCTATATCATCCCGTTTTGGCTATAAATAATGCCGGAAAGAATTTTTATAATTTTTTAATCAATTTTTTTCGGAATTTTCTTGCCCGGGTCGAGTATGAACGGAATTCGGGACTAAAATTTTGATTTCACTTTTTCACCTATATCAATCCTGTTTGGTAAAATAATGCCGGGAAGAGGTTTTATAATTTTTTGACTTTTTTTACTATTTTTTTCGGAATTTTCTTTCCCAAGTTGGGCATGAACGGAAATTGGGACTAAAATTTTGTTTTCATTTTTTTGGCCTATATCATCCCGTTTTGGCTATAAATAATGCCGGGAAGAAGTTTTATAATTTTTTGAATTTTTTTACTATTTTTTTCGGAATTTTCCTGCCCGGGTCGAGTATGAACGGAATTCGGGACTAAAATTTTGATTTCACTTTTTTCACCTATATCATCCTGTTTTGGCTAAAAATAATGCCGAGAAGAGGTTTTATAATTTTTTGAATTTTTTTACTATTTTTTTCGGAATTTTCTTTCCCGAGTCGAGCATAAACGGAAATTGGGACTGAAATTTTGTTTTCACTTTTTTGGCCAATATCATCCCGTTTTGGCTAAAAATAATGCCGGGAAGAGGTTTTATAATTTTTTGAATTTTTTTACTATTTTTTTCAGAATTTTCTTTCTTGGGTCGAGTATGAACGGAAATCGGGCCAAAAATTTTGATTTCACTTTTTTGGCCTATATCATCCCGTTTTGGCTAAAAATAATGCCGGGAAGAGGTTTTATAATTTTTTGACATTTTTTACTATTTTTTTTCGGAATTTTCTTTCCCGGGTCGAGTATGAACGGAAATCGGGACTAAAATTTTGTTTTCACTTTTTTTGCCTATATCATCCCGTTTTGGCTAAAAATAATGCCAGGAAGAAGTTTTATAATTTTTTGAATTTTTTTACTATTTTTTTCAGAATTTTCTTTCCCGGGTCGAGTACGAACGGAATTCGGAACTAAAATTTTGATTTCACTTTTTTCACCAATATCATCCTGTTTTGTCTAAAAATAATGCCGGGATGAGGTTTTATAATTTTTTGACATTTTTTACTATTTTTTTTCGGAATTTTCTTTCCCGGGTCGAGTATGAACGGAAATCGGGGCTAAAATTTAGTTTTCACTTTTTTGGCCTATATCATCCCGTTTTGGCAAAAAATAATGCCAAGAAGAAGTTTTATAATTTTTTTACTATTTTTTCGGAATTTTCTTGCCCGGGTCGAGTATGAACGGAATTCGGGACTAAAATTTTGATTTCACTTTTTTCACATATATCATCCTGTTTTGGCTAAAAATAATGCCGGGGAGACGTTTTTATGATTTTTTGAATTTTTTTACTATTTTCTTCGGAATTTTCTTTCCCGAGTCGAGCATGAACGGAAATCGGGACTAAAATTTTGTTTTCACTTTTTTGGCCTATATCATCCCGTTATGGCTATAAATAATGCCGGAAAGAATTTTCATAATTTTTTGAATTTTTTTACAATTTTTTTTGGAATTTTCTTGCCCGGGTCGAGTATGAACGGAATTCGGGACTAAAATTTCGATTTCACTTTTTTCACATATATCATCCTGTTTTGGCTAAAAATAATGCCGGGAAGACGTTTTATGATTTTTTGAATTTTTTTACTATTTTTTTCGGAATTTTCTTTCCCGGGTCGAGTATGAACGGAAATCGGGTCTAAAATTTTGTTTTCACTTTTTTGGCCTATATCATCCCGTTTTGGCAAAAAATAATGCCAGGAATAAGTTTTATAATTTTTTGAATTTTTTTACTATTTTTTTCGGAATTTTCTTTCCCGGGTCGAGTATGAACGGAAATCGGGACTAAAATTTTGTTTTCACTTTTTTGGCCAATATCATCCCGTTTTGGCTAAAAATAATGCCGGGAAGAGGTTTTATAATTTTTTGAATTTTTTTACTATTTTTTTCGGAATTTTCTTTCTCGGGTCGAGTATGAACGGAAATCGGGCCTAAAATTTTGTTTTCACTTTTTTGGCCTATATCATCCCGTTTTGGCTATAAATAATTCCGGGAAGAAGTTTTATAATTTTTTGAATTTTTTTACTATTTTTTTCGGAATTTTCTTGCCCGGGTCGAGTATGAACGGAATTCGGGACTAAAATTTTGATTTCACTTTTTTCACCTATATCATCCTGTTTTGGCTAAAAATAATGCCGAGAAGAGGTTTTATAATTTTTTGAATTTTTTTACTATTTTTTTCGGAATTTTCTTTCCCGAGTCGAGCATGAACGGAAATTGGAACTAAAATTTTGTTTTCACTTTTTTGGCCTATATCATCCCGTTTTGGCTATAAATAATGCCGGGAAGAAGTTTTATAATTTTTTGAATTTTTTTACTATTTTTTTCGGAATTTTCTTGCCCGGGTCGAGTATGAACGGAATTCGGGACTAAAATTTTGATTTCACTTTTTTCACCTATATCATCCTGTTTTGGCTAAAAATAATGCCGAGAAGAGGTTTTATAATTTTTTGAATTTTTTTACTATTTTTTTCGGAATTTTCTTTCCCGAGTCGAGCATGAACGGAAATTGGAACTAAAATTTTGTTTTCACTTTTTTGGCCTATATCATCCCGTTTTGGCTATAAATAATGCCGGGAAGAAGTTTTATAATTTTTTGAATTTTTTTACTATTTTTTTCGGAATTTTCTTGCCCGGGTCGAGTATGAACGTAATTCGGGACTAAAATTTTGATTTCACTTTTTCGGCCTATATCATCCCGTTTTGGCTAAAAATAATGCCGGGAAGAGGATTTATAATTTTTTGACATTTTTTACTATTTTTTTCGGAATTTTCTTTCCCGGGTCGAGTATGAACGGAAATCGGGACTAAAATTTAGTTTTCACTTTTTTGGCCTATATCATCCCGTTTTGGCAAAAAATAATGCCAGGAAGAAGTTTTATAATTTTTTGAATTTTTTTACTATTTTTTCGGAATTTTCTTGCCCGGGTCGAGTATGAACGGAATTCGGGACTAAAATTTTGATTTCACTTTTTTCACATATATCATCCTGTTTTGGCTAAAAATAATGCCAGGAAGACGTTTTATGATTTTTTGAATTGTTTTACTATTTTTTTCGGAATTTTCTTTCCCGAGTCGAGCATGAACGAAAATCGGGACTGAAATTTTGTTTTCACTTTTTTGGCCTATATCATCCCGTTTTGGCTATAAATAACGCCGGAAAGAATTTTTATAATTTTTTTAATTTTTTTACAATTTTTTTCGGAATTTTCTTGCCCGGGTCGAGTATGAACGGAATTCGGGACTAAAATTTAGATTTCACTTTTTTCACCTATATCATTCTGTTTTGGCTAAAAATAATGCCGAGAAGAGGTTTTATAATTTTTTGAATTTTTTTACTATTTTTTTCGGAATTTTCTTTCCCAAGTTGGGCATGAACGGAAATTGGGACTAAAATTTTGTTTTCATTTTTTTGGCCTATATCATCCCGTTTTGGCTATAAATAATGCCGGGAAGAAGTTTTATAATTTTTTGAATTTTTTTACTATTTTTTTCGGAATTTTCCTGCCCGGGTCGAGTATGAACGGAATTCGGGACTAAAATTTTGATTTCACTTTTTTCACCTGTATCATCCTGTTTTGGCTAAAAATAATGCCGAGAAGAGGTTTTATAATTTTTTGAATTTTTTACTATTTTTTTCGGAATTTTCTTTCCCGAGTCGAGCATAAACGGAAATTGGGACTGAAATTTTGTTTTCACTTTTTTGGCCAATATCATCCCGTTTTGGCTAAAAATAATGCCGGGAAGAGGTTTTATAATTTTTTGAATTTTTTTACTATTTTTTTCAGAATTTTCTTTCTCGGGTCGAGTATGAACGGAAATCGGGCCAAAAATTTTGATTTCACTTTTTTGACCTATATCATCCCGTTTTGGCTAAAAATAATGCCGGGAAGAGGTTTTATAATTTTTTGCTTTCCCGGGTCGAGTATGAACGGAAATCGTGACTAAAATTTTGTTTTCACTTTTTTTGCCTATATCATCCCGTTTTGGCTAAAAATAATGCCAGGAAGAAGTTTTATAATTTTTTGAATTTTTTTACTATTTCTTTCAGAATTTTCTTTCCCGGGTCGAGTACGAACGGAATTCAGAACTAAAATTTTGATTTCACTTTTTTCACCAATATCATCCTGTTTTGTCTAAAAATAATGCCGGGATGAGGTTTTATAATTTTTTGACATTTTTTACTATTTTTTTTCGGAATTTTCTTTCCCGGGTCGAGTATGAACGGAAATCGGGACTAAAATTTAGTTTTCACTTTTTTGGCCTATATCATCCCGTTTTGGCAAAAAATAATGCCAGGAAGAAGTTTTATAATTTTTTGAATTTTTTTACTATTTTTTCGGAATTTTCTTGCCCGGGTCGAGTATGAACGGAATTCGGGACTAAAATTTTGATTTCACTTTTTTCACATATATCATCCTGTTTTGGCTAAAAATAATGCCGGGAAGACGTTTTTATGATTTTTTGAATTTTTTTACTATTTTCTTCGGAATTTTCTTTCCCGAGTCGAGCATGAACGGAAATCGGGACTAAAATTTTGTTTTCACTTTTTTGGCCTATATCATCCCGTTTTGGCTATAAATAATGCCGGAAAGAATTTTTATAATTTTTTGAATTTTTTTACAATTTTTTTCGGAATTTTCTTGCCCGGGTCGAGTATGAACGGAATTCGGGACTAAAATTTTGATTTCACTTTTTTCACATATATCATCCTGTTTTGGCTAAAAATAATGCCGGGAAGACGTTTTATGATTTTTTGAATTTTTTTACTATTTTTTTCGGAATTTTCTTTCCCGAGTCGAGCATGAACGGAAATCGGGACTAAAATTTTGTTTTCACTTTTTTGGCCTATATCATCCCGTTTTGGTTATAAATAATGCCGGAAAGAATTTTTATAATTTTTTGAATTTTTTTACAATTTTTTTCGGAATTTTCTTGCCCGGGTCGAGTATGAACGGAATTCGGGACTAAAATTTAGATTTCACTTTTTTCACCTATATCATCCTGTTTTGGCTAAAAATAATGCCGAGAAGAGGTTTTATAATTTTTTGAATTTTTTTACTATTTTTTTCGGAATTTTCTTTCCCAAGTGGGCATGAACGGAAATTGGGACTAAAATTTTGTTTTCATTTTTTTGGCCTATATCATCCCGTTTTGGCTATAAATAATGCCGGGAAGAAGTTTTATAATTTTTTGAATTTTTTTACTATTTTTTTCGGAATTTTCCTGCCCGGGTCGAGTATGAACGGAATTCGGGACTAAAATTTTGATTTCACTTTTTTCACCTATATCATCCTGTTTTGGCTAAAAATAATGCCGAGAAGAGGTTTTATAATTTTTTGAATTTTTTTACTATTTTTTTCGGAATTTTCTTTCCCGAGTCGAGCATAAACGGAAATTGGGACTGAAATTTTGTTTTCACTTTTTTGGCCTATATCATCCCGTTTTGGCTAAAAATAATGCCGGGAAGAGGTTTTATAATTTTTTGAATTTTTTTACTATTTTTTTCGGAATTTTCTTTCTCGGGTCGAGTATGAACGGAAATCGGGCCAAAAATTTTGATTTCACTTTTTCGGCCTATATCATCCCGTTTTGGCTAAAAATAATGCCGGGAAGAGGATTTATAATTTTTTGACATTTTTTACTATTTTTTTCGGAATGTTCTTTCCCGGGTCGAGTATGAACGGAAATCGGGACTAAAATTTTGTTTTCACTTTTTTGGCCTATGTCATCCCGTTTTGGCTATAAATAACGCCGGAAAGAATTTTTATAATTTTTTTAATTTTTTTACAATTTTTTTGGAATTTTCTTGCCCGGGTCGAGTATGAACGGAATTCGGGACTAAAATTTAGATTTCACTTTTTTCACTTATATCATTCTGTTTTGGCTAAAAATAATGCCGAGAAGAGGTTTTATAATTTTTTGAATTTTTTTACTATTTTTTTCCGAATTTTCTTTCCCAAGTTGGGCATGAACGGAAATTGGGACTAAAATTTTGTTTTCATTTTTTTGGCCTATATCATCCCGTTTTGGCTATAAATAATGCCGGGAAGAAGTTTTATAATTTTTTGAATTTTTTTACTATTTTTTTCGGAATTTTCCTGCCCGGGTCGAGTATGAACGGAATTCGGGACTAAAATTTTGATTTCACTTTTTTCACCTGTATCATCCTGTTTTGGCTAAAAATAATGCCGAGAAGAGGTTTTATAATTTTTTGAATTTTTATACTATTTTTTTCGGAATTTTCTTTCCCGAGTCGAGCATAAACGGAAATTGGGACTGAAATTTTGTTTTCACTTTTTTGGCCAATATCATCCCGTTTTGGCTAAAAATAATGCCGGGAAGAGGTTTTATAATTTTTTGAATTTTTTTACTATTTTTTTCAGAATTTTCTTTCTCGGGTCGAGTATGAACGGAAATCGGGCCAAAAATTTTGATTTCACTTTTTTGACCTATATCATCCCGTTTTGGCTAAAAATAATGCCGGGAAGAGGTTTTATAATTTTTTGCTTTCCCGGGTCGAGTATGAACGGAAATCGTGACTAAAATTTTGTTTTCACTTTTTTTGCCTATATCATCCCGTTTTGGCTAAAAATAATG
This sequence comes from Quercus lobata, assembly GCF_001633185.2. Classification (NCBI taxonomy): domain Eukaryota; kingdom Viridiplantae; phylum Streptophyta; class Magnoliopsida; order Fagales; family Fagaceae; genus Quercus; species Quercus lobata. The sequence goes on along the minus strand of NW_022155198.1, from coordinate 2,336 downwards.
CCAGGAAGAAGTTTTATAATTTTTTGAATTTTTTTACTATTTCTTTCAGAATTTTCTTTCCCGGGTCGAGTACGAACGGAATTCAGAACTAAAATTTTGATTTCACTTTTTTCACCAATATCATCCTGTTTTGTCTAAAAATAATGCCGGGATGAGGTTTTATAATTTTTTGACATTTTTTACTATTTTTTTTCGGAATTTTCTTTCCCGGGTCGAGTATGAACGGAAATCGGGACTAAAATTTAGTTTTCACTTTTTTGGCCTATATCATCCCGTTTTGGCAAAAAATAATGCCAGGAAGAAGTTTTATAATTTTTTGAATTTTTTTACTATTTTTTCGGAATTTTCTTGCCCGGGTCGAGTATGAACGGAATTCGGGACTAAAATTTTGATTTCACTTTTTTCACATATATCATCCTGTTTTGGCTAAAAATAATGCCGGGGAGACGTTTTTATGATTTTTTGAATTTTTTTACTATTTTCTTCGGAATTTTCTTTCCCGAGTCGAGCATGAACGGAAATCGGGACTAAAATTTTGTTTTCACTTTTTTGGCCTATATCATCCCGTTTTGGCTATAAATAATGCCGGAAAGAATTTTTATAATTTTTTGAATTTTTTTACAATTTTTTTTGGAATTTTCTTGCCCGGGTCGAGTATGAACGGAATTCGGGACTAAAATTTTGATTTCACTTTTTTCACATATATCATCCTGTTTTGGCTAAAAATAATGCCGGGAAGACGTTTTATGATTTTTTGAATTTTTTTACTATTTTTTTCGGAATTTTCTTTCCCCGAGTCGAGCATGAACGGAAATCGGGACTAAAATTTTGTTTTCACTTTTTTGGCCTATATCAGTTTTGGCTATAAATAATGCCGGAAAGAATTTTTATAATTTTTTGAATTTTTTTACAATTTTTTTCGGAATTTTCTTGCCCGGGTCGAGTATGAACGGAATTCGGGACTAAAATTTTGATTTCACTTTTTTCACATATATCATCCTGTTTTGGCTAAAAATAATGCCGGCAAGACGTTTTATGATTTTTTGAATTTTTTTACTATTTTTTTCGGAATTTTCTTTCCCGAGTCGAGCATGAACGGAAATCGGGACTAAAATTTTGTTTTCACTTTTTTGGCCTATATCATCCCGTTTTGGTTATAAATAATGCCGGAAAGAATTTTTATAATTTTTTGAATTTTTTTACAATTTTTTTCGGAATTTTCTTGCCTGGGTCGAGTATGAACGGAATTCGGGACTAAAATTTAGATTTCACTTTTTTCACCTATATCATTCTGTTTTGGCTAAAAATAACGCCGAGAAGAGGTTTTATAATTTTTTGGATTTTTTTACAATTTTTTTCAGAATTTCTTTTCCCGAGTCGAAGAGAAATTGAGGACTGATTTATGTTTTTTTTTTTTTGGTTATCATCCCGTTTGGATAAAATATGGCGGGAAGAGTTATTATAATTTATTGAATATTTTTTTTATTATGGTTTTCTCGGGTCGAGATTGGGTGGGTGGCTTGGGAGGATTAGATTTGAGAGGGCCTTTTTTGTTTCACTTTTTTGGTATCATCTCGTTTGGCTAAAATAATGCCGGGAAGAGTTTTTTATTGACATATTATTTTTTTATTTTATTTCTTCACCGGGTCGAGTTTGAAACGGAAATCGGAGACTAATTATAGTTTATACTTTGCCTTATATCAATACCCGTTTTGGGCTTTTTCCCGGGAAGAAGTTTTATAATTTTTGAATTTTTTACATATTTTTTTCGAAATTTATTTTTTAGAAGAAGTCGAGTAATGATATGGAATTCGGGACTAAATTTTGAAATTTCACTTTTTTTCACCTATATCATCTGTTTTGGTAAAAAATAATGCGAGAAGAGGTTTTATATTTTTTGAATTTTAAACTAGTTTTTTTCGGAATTTTTTTCCCTGAGTCGAGCATTGAGTTTATCACTACAAGGATAGGAGTGGTAAATCCATTGAAACAGTTCAATGAAACGGAAATTGGAACTAAATTTTGTTTTCACTTTTTCCTCCTAACTCATCCCATTTTGGCTAAAAATAATACCGGGTACAGGTTTTATAATTTTTTGAAAATTTTTACTATTTTTTTCGGAATTTTCTTGCCCGGGTCGAGGATGAACGGAATTCAGAACTAAAATTGTATTTTCACATTTTCGGCCTATCTCATCCCGTTTTTGGTAAAAATAATACCGAGAAGATGTTTAATAATTTTTTGAATTTTTTTACTATTTTATTCGGAATTTTCTTTCTCGAGTCGAGTATGAACGGGATTTGGGACTGAAATTTTGTTTTCACTTTTTCGGCCTA
>NW_022155197.1:0-15569 GCF_001633185.2 Quercus lobata | reverse complement strand
TTGAATTTCTTTACTATTTTTTTCGGAATTTTTTTGCCCGGGTCGAGTTTGAACGGAATTCTGGAGTAAAATTTTGTTTTCACTTTTTCGGCCTATCTCATCCCGTTTTGGCTAAAAATAATGCCGGGAAGAGGTGTTCTAATTTTTTGAATTTTTTTACTATTTTTTTTGGAATTTTTTTGCCCGGATCGAGTATGAACGGAATTCTGGAGTAAAATTGTGATTTCACTTTTTCGGCCTATCTCATCCCGTTTTGGCTAAAAATAATGCCGGGAAGAGGTGTTTTATAATTTTTTGAATTTTCTTACTATTTTTTTAGGAATTTTCTTGCCCGGGTCGAGTGTGAACGGAATTCTGGAGTAAAATTTTGTTTTCACTTTTTCAGCCTATCTCGTCCCGTTTTGGCTAAAAATAACGCCGGGAAGAGGTTTTATAATTTTTTGAAATTTTTAACTATTTTTTTCGGAATTTCTTTGCCCTGGTCGAGTATGAACGGAATTCTGGAGTAAAATTTCGTTTTCACTTTTTCGGCCTATCTCATCCCTTTTTGGCTAAAAATAATGCGGGAAAGAGGTTTTATAATTTTTTGAATTTTTTTACTATTTTTGTCGGAATTTTCTTGCCCGGATCGATTACGAACGGAATTCTGGAGTAAAATTTTGTTTTTACTTTTTCGGCCTATCTCGTCCCGTTTTGTCTAGAAAAAATGCCGGGAAGAGGTTTTATAATTTTTTGAATTATATTACTATTTCTTTCGGAATTTTCTTGCTCAGGTCAAGTATGAACGGAATTCTGGAGCAAAATTTTGTTCTCACTTTTTCGACCTATCTCATCCTGTATTGGCTAAAAATAATGCCGGTAAGAGGTTTTACAATTTTTTGAATTTTTTTACTATTTTTTTCGGAATTCTTTTGCCCGTTTCGAGTATGAACGGAATTCTGGTGTAAAATTTTGTGTTCACTTTTTCGGCCTATCTCCTCCCTTTTTGTCTAAAAAGAATGTCGGGAAGAGGTTTTATAATTTTTTAAATTTTTTTACTATTTTTTTCGGAATTTTCTTGCCCGATTTGAATATGACCGGAATTCTTGAGTAAAATTTTGTTTTCACTTTTTCGGCTTATCTCATCCTATTTTCACTAAAAATAATGCCCGCAATAGGTTTTATAATTTTTTGAATTTCCTTACTATTTTTTTCGGAATTTTCTTGCTCGGGTCGAGTATGAACGGAATTCTGGGGTAAAATTTTGTTTTCACTTTTTTGGCCTATCTCGTCCCGTTATGTCTAGAAAAAATGTCGGGAATAGGTTTTATAATTTTTTGAATTTTTTTACTATTTTTTTCGGAATTTTCTTGCCAGGGTCGAGTATGAACGGAATTCTGGAGGAAAATTTTGTTTTCCCTTTTTCGGCTTATCTCATCCCGTTTTCGCTAAAAATAATGCCGGGAATAGGTTTTATAATTTTTTGAATTTTCTTACAATTTTTTTCGGAATTTTCTTGCTCGGGTCGTGGATGTACGGAAATTTGGAGTAAAATTTTGTTTTCACTTTTTCGGCGTATCTTGTCCCGTTTTGTCTAAAAAAAATGCCGGGAAGAGATTTTATAATTATTTGAATTTTTTTACTATTTTTTTCGAAATTTTCTTGCCCAGGTCAAGTATTAACGTGATTCTGGAGTAAAATTTTGTGTTCACTTTTTCGGCCTATCTCCTCCCTTTTTGTGTAAAAATAATGTCGGGAAGAGGTTTTATAATTTTTTGAATTTTTTTACCATTTTTTTCGGAATTTTCTTGCCCGATTCGAATATGAACGTAATTCTGGAGTAAAATTTTGTTTTCACTTTTTTGGCCTATCTCATCCCGTTTTCGCTAAAAATAATGCCGGGAAGAGGTTTTATAATTTTTTGAATTTCTTTACTGTTTTTTTCGGAATTTTTTTGCCCGGGTCGAGTATGAACGGAATTCTGGAGTAAAATTTTGCTTTCACTTTTTCGGCCTATCTCATCCCGTTTTGGCTAAAAATAATGCCGGGAAGAGGTGTTCTAATTTTTTGAATTTTTTTACTATTTTTTTTGGAATTTTTTTGCCCGAATCGAGTATGAACGGAATTCTGGAGTAAAATTTTGTTTTCACTTTTTCGGCCTATCTCATCCCTTTTTGGCTAAAAATACTGCCGGGAAGAGGTTTAATAATTTTTTGAATTTTTTTACTTTTTTTTCGGAATTTTCTTGCCCGGGTCGATTATGAACGGAATTCTGGAGTAAAATTTTGTTTTTGCTTTTACAGCCTATCTCGTCCCGTTTGGGCGAAAAAAAATGCCGAGAAGAGGTTTTATAATTTTTTAAATTTTCTTACAATTTTTTTCGGAATTTTCTTGCCCGGGTCGAGTATGAACGGAATTCTGGAGTAAAATTTTGTTTTCACTTTTTCAGCCCATCTCATCCCTTTTTGGCTAAAAATAATACGGGAAGAGGTATTATAATTTTTTGAGTTTTTTTGCTAGTTTTTTTCGGAATTTTCTTGCCCGGGTCGAGTATGAACGGAATTCTGGAGTAAAATTTTGTTTTCACTTTTCGGCTTATCTTATCCCGTTTTCGCTGATAATAATGCCGGGAATAGGTTTTATAATTTTTTGAATTTTCTTACTATTTTTTTCAGAATTTTCTTGCTCGGGTCGTGGATGAACGAAATTTTGGAGTAAAATTTTGTTTTCACTTTTTCGTCTTATCTTGTCCCGTTTTGTCTAAAAAAAATGCCGGGGAGAGGTTGTATAATTATTTGAATTTTTTTGCTATTTTTTTCTGAATTTTCTTGCCCGGGTCGAGTATGAACGGAATTCTGGAGTAAAATTTTGTTTTCTCTTTTTCCGCTTATCTCATCCCGTTTTCGCTAAAAATAATGCCGGGAATAGGTTTTATAATTTTTTGAATTTTCTTACTATTTTTTTCGGAATTTTCTTGCACGGGTCGTGGATGAACGAAATTTTGGAGTAAAATTTTGCTTTCACTTTTTCGGCCTATCTCGTCCCGTTTTGTCTAAAAAAAATGACGGGAGGAGGTTTTATAATTATTTGAATTTTTGTACTATTTTTTTCGAAATTTTCTTGCCCGGGTCGAGTATTAACGGGATTCTGGAGTAAAATTTTGTGTTCACTTTTTCAGCCTATCCCCTCCCTTTTTGTCTAAAAATAATGTCGGGAAGAGGTTTTATAATTTTTTGAATTTTTTTAGTATTTTTTTCGGAATTTTCTTGCCCGATTCGAATATGAACGGAATTCTGGAGTAAAATTTTGTTTTCACTTTTTTGGCCTATCTCATCCCGTTTTTGCTAAAAATAATGCAGGGAAGAGGTTTTATAATTTTTTGAATTTCTTTACTATTTTTTTTGGAATTTTTTTGCCCGGGTCGAGTTTGAACGGAATTCTGGAGTAAAATTTTGTTTTTACTTTTTCGGCCTATCTCATCCCGTTTTGGCTAAAAATAATGCCGGGAAGAGGTGTTCTAATTTTTTGAATTTTTTTACTATTTTTTTTGGAATTTTTTTGCCCGGATCGAGTATGAACGGAATTCTGGAGTAAAATTTTGTTTTCACTTTTTCGGCCTATCTCGTCCTGTTTGGCTAAAAATAATGTTGGGAAGAGGTTTTATAATTTTTTGAATTTTTTTACTATTTTTTTCGGAATTTTTTTGCCCAGGTCGAGTATGAACTAAATTCTGGAGTAAAATTTCGTTTTCACTTTTACGGCCTATCTCATCCCTTTTTGGCTAAAAATAATGCTGGGAAGAGGTTTTATAATTTTTTGAATTTTCTTACTATTTTTTTAGGAATTTTCTTGCCCGGGTCGAGTTGAACGGAATTCTGGAGTAAAATTTTGTTTTCACTTTTTCGGCCTATCTCGTCCCGTTTTGGCTAAAAATAATGCCGGGAAGAGGTTTTATAATTTTTTGAAATTTTTACTATTTTTTTCGGAATTTTTTTGCCCGGTCGAGTATGAACGGAATTCTGGAGTAAAATTTTGTTTTCACTTTTTCGGCCTATCATCCCGTTTTGGCTAAAAATATAGGAATTTTTTGTTTCGGAATTTTTGCCCGGGTCGAGTATGAACGGAATTCTGGAGTAAAATTTTGTTTCACTTTTTCGGCCTATCTCATCCCTTTTTGGCTAAAAATACTGCCGGAAGAGGTTTAATAATTTTTTGAATTTTTTTACTTTTTTTTCGGAATTTTCTTGCCCGGGTCGAGTATGAACGGAATTCTGGAGTAAAATTTTGTTTTTGCTTTTTCGGCCTATCTCGTCCCTTTTGGGCTAAAAAAATGCCGGGAAGAGGTTTTATAATTTTTTAAATTTTTTTACTATTTTTTTCGGAATTTTCTTGCCCGGGTCGAGTATGAACGGAATTCTGGAGTAAAATTTTGTTTTCACTTTTTCGGCTTATCTATCCCGTTTTCGCTAAAAATAATGCCGGGAATAGGTTTTATAATTTTTTGAATTTTCTTACTATTTTTTTCGGAATTTTCTTGCTCGGGTCGAGTATGAACGGAATTCTGGAGTAAAATTTTGTTTTCACTTTTTCGGCCTATCTTGTCCCGTTTTGTCTAAAAATAATGCCGGGAAGAGGTTTTATAATTTTTTGAATTTTTTTGCTAGTTTTTTTCGGAATTTTCTTGCCCGGGTCGAGTATGAACGGAATTCTGGAGTAAAATTTTGTTTTCACTTTTTCGGCTTATCTCATCCCGTTTTCGCTAAAAATAATGCCGGGAATAGGTTTTATAATTTTTTGAATTTTCTTACTATTTTTTTCGGAATTTTCTTGCTCGGGTCGTGGATGAACGGAACTTTTTCGGCCTATCTTGTCCCGTTTTGTTTGGAGTTTTATCATTAAAATTTTGAATTTTCTTGCCCGGGTTTCACTTTTTCGGCCTATCTGCCGGGAATAGGTCCCGTTTTGTCTAAAAAAAATGCCTATCTCGGGAATGACGGGAAGAGGTTTTATAATTATTTGAATTTTTTTACTATTTTTTTCGAAATTTTCTTGCCCGGGTCGAGTATTAACGGGATTCTGGAGTAAAATTTTGTGTTCACTTTTTCAGCCTATCTCCTCCCTTTTTGTCTAAAAATAATGTCGGAAAGAGGTTTTATAATTTTTTGAATTTTTTCACTATTTTTTTCGGAATTTTCTTGCCCGATTCGAATATGAACGGAATTCTGGAGTAAAATTTTGTTTTCACTTTTTTGGCCTATCTCATCCTGTTTTCGCTAATAATAATGCTGGGAATAGGTTTTATAATTTTTTTAATTTCTTTACTGTTTTTTTCGGAATTTTTTTGCCCGGGTCGAGTATGAACGGAATTCTGGAGTAAAATATTGCTTTCACTTTTTCGGCCTATCTCATCCCGTTTTGGCTAAAAATAATGCCGGGAAGAGGTGTTCTAATTTTTCGAATTTTTTTACTATTTTTTTTGGAATTTTTTTGCCCGAATCGAGTATGAACGGAATTCTGGAGTAAAATTTTGTTTTCACTTTTTCGGCCTATCTCATCCCTTTTTGGTTAAAAATACTGCCGGGAAGAGGTTTAATAATTTTTTGAATTTTTTCACTTTTTTTTCGGAATTTTCTTGCCCGGGTCGAGTATGAACGGAATTCTGGAGTAAAATTTTGCTTTCACTTTTTCGGCCTATCTCATCCCGTTTTGGCTAAAAATAATGCCGGGAAGAGGTGTTCTAATTTTTAGAATTTTTTTACTATTTTTTTGGAATTTTTTTGCCCGAATCGAGTATGAACTGAATTCTGGAGTAAAATTTTGTTTTCACTTTTTCGGCCTATCTCATCCCTTTTTGGCTAAAAATACTGCCGGGAAGAGGTTTAATAATTTTTTGAATTTTTTCAATTTTTTTTCGGAATTTTCTTGCCCGGGTCAAGTATGAACGGAATTCTGGAGTAAAATTTTGTTTTCACTTTTTCAGCCCATCTCATCCCTTTTTGGCTAAAAATAATACGGGAAGAGGTATTATAATTTTTTGAGTTTTTTTGCTAGTTTTTTTCGGAATTTTCTTGCCCGGGTCGAGTATGAACGGAATTCTGGTGTAAAATTTTGTGTTCACTTTTTCGGCCTATCTCCTCCCTTTTTGTCTAAAAATAATGTCGGGAAGAGGTTTTATAATTTTTTGAATTTTTTTACTATTTTTTTCGGAATTTTCTTGCCCGATTTGAATATGACCGGAATTCTGGAGTAAAATTTTGTTTTCACTTTTTCGGCTTATCTCATCCTATTTTCACTAAAAATAATGCCCGCAATAGGTTTTATAATTTTTTGAATTTTCTTACTATTTTTTTCGGAATTTTCTTGCTCGGGTCGAGTATAAACGGAATTCTGGGGTAAAATTTTGTTTTCACTTTTTTGGCCTATCTCGTCCCGTTATGTCTAGAAAAAATGTCGGGAATAGGTTTTATAATTTTTTGAATTTTTTTACTATTTTTTTCGGAATTTTTTTGCCCGGGTCGAGTATGAACTAAATTCTGGAGTAAAATTTCGTTTTCACTTTTACGGCCTATCTCATCCCTTTTTGGCTAAAGATAATGCTGGGAAGAGGTTTTATAATTTTTTGAATTTTCTTACTATTTTTTTAGGAATTTTCTTGCCCGGGTCGAGTGTGAACGAAATTCTGGAGTAAAATTTTGTTTTCACTTTTTCAGCCTATCTCGTCCCGTTTGGCTAAAAATAATGCCGGGAAGAGGTTTTATAATTTTTTGAAATTTTTAACTATTTTTTTCTGAATTTTTTTGCCCTGGTCGAGTATGAACGGAATTCTGGAGTAAAATTTCGTTTTCACTTTTTCGGCCTATCTCATCCCTTTTTGGCTAAAAATAATGCCGGAAAGAGGTTTTATAATTTTTTGAATTTTTTTACTATTTTTATCGGAATTTTCTTGCCCGGGTCGATTACGAACGGAATTCTGGAGTAAAATTTTGTTTTTACTTTTTCGGCCTATCTCGTCCCGTTTTGTCTAGAAAAAATGCCGGGAAGAGGTTTTATAATTTTTTGAATTATATTACTATTTCTTTCGGAATTTTCTTGCTCGGGTCGAGTATGAACGGAATTCTGGAGCAAAATTTTGTTCTCACTTTTTCGACCTATCTCATCCCGTATTGGCTAAAAATAATGCCGGTAAGAGGTTTTACAATTTTTTGAATTTTTTTACTATTTTTTTCGGAATTCTTTTGCCCGTTTCGAGTATGAACGGAATTCTGGTGTAAAATTTTGTGTTCACTTTTTCGGCCTATCTCCTCCCTTTTTGTCTAAAAAGAATGTCGGGAAGAGGTTTTATAATTTTTTGAATTTTTTTACTATTTTTTTCGGAATTTTCTTGCCCGATTTGAATATGACCGGAATTCTGGAGTACAATTTTGTTTTCACTTTTTCGGCTTATCTCATCCTATTTTCACTAAAAATAATGCCCGCAATAGGTTTTATAATTTTTTGAATTTCCTTACTATTTTTTTCGGAATTTTCTTGCTCGGGTCGAGTATGAACGGAATTCTGGGGTAAAATTTTGTTTTCACTTTTTTGGCCTATCTCGTCCCGTTATGTCTAGAAAAAATGTCGGGAATAGGTTTTATAATTTTTTGAATTTTCTTACAATTTTTTTCGGAATTTTCTTGCTCGGGTCGTGGATGAACGGAAATTTGGAGTAAAATTTTGTTTTCACTTTTTCGGCCTATCTTGTCCCGTTTTGTCTAAAAAAAATGCCGGGAAGAGGTTTTATAATTATTTGAATTTTTTTACTATTTTTTTCGAAATTTTCTTGCCCGGGTCGAGTATTGACGTGATTCTGGAGTAAAATTTTGTGTTCACTTTTTCGGCCTATCTCCTCCCTTTTTGTCTAAAAATAATGTCGGGAAGAGGTTTTATAATTTTTTGAATTTTTTTCGGAATTCTCTTGCCCGTTTCGAGTATGAACGGAATTCTGGGGTAAAATTTTGTTTTCACTTTTTTGGCTTATCTCATCCCGTTATGTCTAGAAAAAATGTCGGGAATAGGTTTTATAATTTTTTGAATTTTTTTACTATTTTTTTCGAAATTTTCTTGCCAGGGTCGAGTATGAACGGAATTCTGGAGTAAAATTTTGTTTTCACTTTTTCGGCTTATCTCATCCCGCTTTCACTAAAAATAATGCCGGGAATAGGTTTTATAATTTTTTGAATTTTCTTACAATTTTTTTCGGAATTTTCTTGCTCGGGTCGTGGATGAACGGAAATTTGGAGTAAAATTTTGTTTTCACTTTTTCGGCCTATCTTGTCCCGTTTTGTCTAAAAAAAATGCCGGGAAGAGGTTTTATAATTATTTGAATTTTTTTACTATTTTTTTCGAAATTTTCTTGCCCGGGTCGAGTATTGACGTGATTCTGGAGTAAAATTTTGTGTTCACTTTTTCGGCCTATCTCCTCCCTTTTTGTCTAAAAAGAATGTCGGGAAGAGGTTTTATAATTTTTTGAATTTTTTTACTATTTTTTTCGGAATTTTCTTGCCCGATTTGAATATGACCGGAATTCTGGAGTAAAATTTTGTTTTCACTTTTTCGGCTTATCTCATCCTATTTTCACTAAAAATAATGCCCGCAATAGGTTTTATAATTTTTTGAATTTTCTTACTATTTTTTTCGGAATTTTCTTGCTCGGGTCGAGTATGAACAGAATTCTGGGGTAAAATTTTGTTTTCACTTTTTTGGCCTATCTCGTCCCGTTATGTCTAGAAAAAATGTCGGGAATAGGTTTTATAATTTTTTGAATTTTCTTACAATTTTTTTCGGAATTTTCTTGCTCGGGTCGTGGATGAACGGAAATTTGGAGTAAAATTTTGTTTTCACTTTTTCGGCCTATCTTGTCCCGTTTTGTCTAAAAAAAATGCCGGGAAGAGGTTTTATAATTATTTGAATTTTTTTACTATTTTTTTCGAAATTTTCTTGCCCGGGTCGAGTATTGACGTGATTCTGGAGTAAAATTTTGTGTTCACTTTTTCGGCCTATCTCCTCCCTTTTTGTCTAAAAATAATGTCGGGAAGAGGTTTTATAATTTTTTGAATTTTTTTACCATTTTTTTCGGAATTCTCTTGCCCGTTTCGAGTATGAACGGAATTCTGGGGTAAAATTTTGTTTTCACTTTTTTGGCTTATCTCGTCCCGTTATGTCTAGAAAAAATGTCGGGAATAGGTTTTATAATTTTTTGAATTTTTTTACTATTTTTTTCGAAATTTTCTTGCCAGGGTCGAGTATGAACGGAATTCTGGAGTAAAATTTTGTTTTCACTTTTTCGGCTTATCTCATCCCGCTTTCACTAAAAATAATGCCGGGAATAGGTTTTATAATTTTTTGAATTTTCTTACAATTTTTTTCGGAATTTTCTTGCTCGGGTCGTGGATGAACGGAAATTTGGAGTAAAATTTTGTTTTCACTTTTTCGGCCTATCTTGCCCCGTTTTGTCTAAAAAAAATGCCGGGAAGAGGTTTTATAATTATTTGAATTTTTTTACTATTTTTTTCGAAATTTTCTTGCCCGGGTCGAGTATTGACGTGATTCTGGAGTAAAATTTTGTGTTCACTTTTTCGGCCTATCTCCTCCCTTTTTGTGTAAAAATAATGTCGGGAAGAGGTTTTATAATTTTTTGAATTTTTTTACCATTTTTTTCGGAATTTTCTTGCCCGATTCGAATATGAACGTAATTCTGGAGTAAAATTTTGTTTTCACTTTTTTGGCCTATCTCATCCCGTTTTCGCTAAAAATAATGCCGGGAAGAGGTTTTATAATTTTTTGAATTTCTTTACTGTTTTTTTCGGAATTTTTTTGCCCGGGTCGAGTATGAACGGAATTCTGGAGTAAAATTTTGCTTTCACTTTTTCGGCCTATCTCATCCCGTTTTGGCTAAAAATAATGCCGGGAAGAGGTGTTCTAATTTTTTGAAATTTTTTACTATTTTTTTTGGAAGTTTTTTGCCCGAATCGAGTATGAACGGAATTCTGGAGTAAAATTTTGTTTTCACTTTTTCGGCCTATCTCATCCCTTTTTGGCTAAAAATACTGCCGGGAAGAGGTTTAATAATTTTTTGAATTTTTTCACTTTTTTTTCGGAATTTTCTTGTCCGGGTCGATTATGAACGGAATTCTGGAGTAAAATTTTGTTTTCACTTTTTCGGCTTATCTTATCCCGTTTTCGCTAATAATAATGCTGGGAATAGGTTTTATAATTTTTTGAATTTCTTTACTGTTTTTTTCGGAATTTTTTTGCCCAGGTCGAGTATGAACGGAATTCTGGAGTAAAATTTTGCTTTCACTTTTTCGGCCTATCTCATCCCGTTTTGGCTAAAAATAATGCCGGGAAGAGGTGTTCTAATTTTTTGAATTTTTTTACTATTTTTTTTGGAATTTTTTTACCCGGGTCGAGTATGAACGGAATTCTGGAGTAAAATTTTGTTTTCACTTTTTCGGCCTATCTCATCCCTTTTTGGCTAAAAATACTGCCGGGAAGAGGTTTAATAATTTTTTGAATTTTTTCACTTTTTTTTCGGAATTTTCTTGCCCGGGTCGAGTATGAACGGAATTCTGGAGTAAAATTTTGTTTTCACTTTTTCAGCCCATCTCAGCCCTTTTTGGCTAAAAATAATACGGGAAGAGGTATTATAATTTTTTGAGTTTTTTTGCTAGTTTTTTTTGGAATTTTCTTGCCCGGGTCGAGTATGAACGGAATTCTGGTGTAAAATTTTGTGTTCACTTTTTCGGCCTATCTCCTCCCTTTTTGTCTAAAAATAATGTCGGGAAGAGGTTTTATAATTTTTTGAATTTTTTTACTATTTTTTTCGGAATTTTCTTGCCCGATTTGAATATGACCGAAATTCTGGAGTAAAATTTTGTTTTCACTTTTTCGGCTTATCTCATCCTATTTTCACTAAAAATAATGCCCGCAATAGGTTTTATAATTTTTTGAATTTTCTTACTATTTTTTTCGGAATTTTCTTGCTCGGGTCGAGTGTGAACGGAATTCTGGGGTAAAATTTTGTTTTCACTTTTTTGGCCTATCTCGTCCCGTTATGTCTAGAAAAAATGTCGGGAATAGGTTTTATAATTTTTTGAATTTTTTTACTATTTTTTTCGAAATTTTCTTGCCAGGGTCAAGTATGAACGGAATTCTGGAGTAAAATTTTGTTTTCACTTTTTCGGCTTATCTCATCCCGCTTTCGCTAAAAATAATGCCGGGAATAGGTTTTATAATTTTTTGAATTTTCTTACAATTTTTTTCGGAATTTTCTTGCTCGGGTCGTGGATGAACGGAAATTTGGAGTAAAATTTTGTTTTCACTTTTTCGGCCTATCTTGTCCCATTTTGTCTAAAAAAAATGCCGAGAAGAGGTTTTATAATTATTTGAATTTTTTTACTATTTTTTTCGAAATTTTCTTGCCCGGGTCGAGTATTGACGTGATTCTGGAGTAAAATTTTGTGTTCACTTTTTCGGCCTATCTCCTCCCTTTTTGTCTAAAAATAATGTCGGGAAGAGGTTTTATAATTTTTTGAATTTTTTTACCATTTTTTTCGGAATTTTCTTGCCTGATTCGAATATGAACGTAATTCTGGAGTAAAATTTTGTTTTCACTTTTTTGGCCTATCTCATCCCGTTTTCGCTAAAAATAATGCCGGGAAGAGGTTTTATAATTTTTTGAATTTCTTTACTGTTTTTTTCGGAATTTTTTTGCCCGGGTCGAGTATGAACGGAATTCTGGAGTAAAATTTTGCTTTCACTTTTTCGGCCTATCTCATCCCGTTTTGGCTAAAAATAATGCCGGGAAGAGGTGTTCTAATTTTTTGAAATTTTTTACTATTTTTTTTGGAAGTTTTTTGCCCGAATCGAGTATGAACGGAATTCTGGAGTAAAATTTTGTTTTCACTTTTTCGGCCTATCTCATCCCTTTTTGGCTAAAAATACTGCCGGGAAGAGGTTTAATAATTTTTTGAATTTTTTCACTTTTTTTTCGGAATGCCTGGTTCGAGTATGAACGGAATTCTGGAGTAAAATTTTGTTTTCACATTTTCAGCCTATCTCATCCCTTTTTGGCTAAAAATAATACGGGAAGAGGTATTATAATTTTTTGAGTTTTTTTGCTAGTTTTTTTCGGAATTTTCTTGCTCGGGTTGAGTATGAACGGAATTCTGGAGTAAAATTTTGTTTTCACTTTTTCGGCTTATCTTATCCCGTTTTCGCTAATAATAATGCCGGGAATAGGTTTTATAATTTTTTGAATTTTCTTACTATTTTTTTCGGAATTTTCTTGCTCGGGTCGTGGATGAACGAAATTTTGGAGTAAAATTTTGTTTTCACTTTTTCGGCCTATCTTGTCCCGTTTTGTCTAAAAAAAATGCCGGGAAGAGGTTTTATAATTATTTGAATTTTTTTGCTATTTTTTTATGAATTTTCTTGCCCGGGTCGAGTATGAACGGAATTCTGGAGTAAAATTTTGTTTTCACTTTTTCCGCTTATCTCATCCCATTTTCGCTAAAAATAATGCCGGGAATTGGTTTTATAATTTTTTGAATTTTCTTACAATTTTTTTCGGAATTTTCTTGCTCGGGTCGTGGATGAACGGAATTTTGGAGTAAAATTTTGCTTTCACTTTTTCGGCGTATCTCGTCCCGTTTTGTCTAAAAAAAATGACGGGAAGAGGTTTTATAATTATTTGAATTTTTTTACTATTTTTTTCGAAATTTTCTTGCCCGGGTCGAGTATTAACGGGATTCTGGAGTAAAATTTTGTGTTCACTTTTTCAGCCTATCTCCTCCCTTTTTGTCTAAAAATAATGTCGGGAAGAGGTTTTATAATTTTTTGAATTTTTTCACTATATTTATCGGAATTTTCTTGCCCGATTCGAATATGAACGGAATTCTGGAGTAAAATTTTGTTTTCACTTTTTTGGCCTATCTCATCCCGTTTTTGCTAAAAATAATGCCGGGAAGAGGTTTTATAATTTTTTGAATTTCTTTACTATTTTTTTCGGAAATTTTTTGCCCGGGTTGAGTTTGAACGGAATTCTGGAGTAAAATTTTGTTTTCACTTTTTCGGGCTATCTCAACCCGTTTTGGCTAAAAATAATGCCGGGAAGAGGTGTTCTAATTTTTTGAATTTTTTTACTATTTTTTTTGGAATTTTTTTGCCCGGATCGAATATGAACGGAATTCTGGAGTAAAATTTTGTTTTCACTTTTTCGGCCTATCTCGGCCTGTTTTGGCTAAAAATAATGCTGGGAAGAGGTTTTATAATTTTTTGAATTTTTTTACTATTTTTTTCGGAATTTTTTTGCCCGGGTCGAGTATGAACTAAATTCTGGAGTAAAATTTCGTTTTCACTTTTACGGCCTATCTCATCCCTTTTTGGCTAAAAATAATGCTGGGAAGAGGTTTTATAATTTTTTGAATTTTCTTACTATTTTTTTAGGAATTTTCTAGCCCGGGTCGAGTGTGAACGGAATTTTGGAGTAAAATTTTGTTTTCACTTTTTCAGCCTAATTCGTCACCGTTTTGGTAAAAATAATGCCGGGAAGAAGGTTTTATAATTTTTTTGAAATTTTTTAACTATTTTTTTCGGAATTTTTTTGGCCCTGGCGAGTGATGAACGGAATTCTGGAGGTAAAAATTTTCGTTTTCACTTTTTCGGCCTAATCTCATACTTTTTGGCTAAAAAATACATTGCCGAAAGAGTTTTATTAAATGTTTTGAATTTTAACTATTTTTTTCCGGAATTTTTTGCCCTGGCCGAGTATGAACGGAATTCCCTGGAGTAAAATTTTCGTTTCCCAACTTTTTCCGGCCTACTCTACCCTTTTTCCTGGCTAAGAATAATGCCGGAAAGGGTTTTCAATAATTTTTTTTTGAATTTTTTACTATTTTTTATCGGAATTTCTTTGCCCGGCGTCCGATTACGAACGGGAATTCCTGGAGTTACCAAAATTTATTTTGTGTTCACTTTTTCAGCCTATCTCCTCCCTTTTTGTCTAAAAATAATGTCGGGAAGAGGTTTTATAATTTTTTGAATTATATTACTATTTCTTTCGGAATTTTCTTGCTCGGGTCGAGTATGAACGGAATTCTGGAGCAAAATTTTGTTCTCACTTTTTCGACCTATCTCATCCCGTATTGGCTAAAAATAATGCCGGTAAGAGGTTTTACAATTTTTTGAATTTTTTTACTATTTTTTTCGTAATTCTCTTGCCCGTTTCGAGTATGAACGGAATTCTGGTGTAAAATTTTGTGTTCACTTTTTCGGCCTATCTCCATCCTTTTTGTCTAAAAAGAATGTCGGGAAGAGGTTTTATAATTTTTTGAATTTTTTTACTGTTTTTTTCGGAATTTTCTTGCCCGATTTGAATATGACCGGAATTCTGGAGTAAAATTTTGTTTTCACTTTTTCGGCTTATCTCATCCTATTTTCACTAAAAATAATGCCCGCAATAGGTTTTATAATTTTTTGAATTTTCTTACTATTTTTTTCGGAATTTTCTTGCTCGGGTCGAGTATGAACAGAATTCTGGGGTAAAATTTTGTTTTCACTTTTTTGGCCTATCTCGTCCCGTTATGTCTAGAAAAAATGTCGGGAATAGGTTTTATAATTTTTTGAATTTTCTTACAATTTTTTTCGGAATTTTCTTGCTCGGGTCGTGGATGAACGGAAATTTGGAGTAAAATTTTGTTTTCACTTTTTCGGCCTATCTTGTCCCGTTTTGTCTAAAAAAAATGCCGGGAAGAGATTTTATAATTATTTGAATTTTTTTACTATTTTTTTCGAAATTTTCTTGCCCGGGTCGAGTATTAACGTGATTCTGGAGTAAAATTTTGTGTTCACTTTTTCGGCCTATCTCCTCCCTTTTTGTCTAAAAATAATGTCGGGAAGAGGTTTTATAATTTTTTGAATTTCTTTACCATTTTTTTCGGAATTTTCTTGCCCGATTCGAATATGAACGTAATTCTGGAGTAAAATTTTGTTTTCACTTTTTTGGCCTATCTCATCCCGTTTTCGCTAAAAATAATGCCGGGAAGAGGTTTTATAATTTTTTGAATTTCTTTACTGTTTTTTTCGGAATTTTTTTGCCCGGGTCGAGTATGAACGGAATTCTGGAGTAAAATTTTGCTTTCACTTTTTCGGCCTATCTCATCCCGTTTTGGCTAAAAATAATGCCGGGAAGAGGTGTTCTAATTTTTTGAAATTTTTTACTATTTTTTTTGGAAGTTTTTTGCCCGAATCGAGTATGAACGGAATTCTGGAGTAAAATTTTGTTTTCACTTTTTCGGCCTATCTCATCCCTTTTTGGCTAAAAATACTGCCGGGAAGAGGTTTAATAATTTTTTGAATTTTTTCACTTTTTTTTCGGAATTTTCTTGTCCGGGTCGATTATGAACGGAATTCTGGAGTAAAATTTTGTTTTCACTTTTTCGGCTTATCTTATCCCGTTTTCGCTAATAATAATGCTGGGAATAGGTTTTATAATTTTTTGAATTTCTTTACTGTTTTTTTCGGAATTTTTTTGCCCGGGTCGAGTATGAACG